>NC_058131.1:278876088-278999390 GCF_016433145.1 Gracilinanus agilis
GGTTTGATTTATCTAGATCTGAAAGAGGAATATTTAGATCTCCCACTATTATGGTTTTACTATCTATTTCCTTCTTGAGCTCTGCCAGTTTCTCCTTTATGAATTTGGATGCTATGCCACTTGGTGCATACATATTGAGCAGTGTTATTTCCTCATTGTTTATACTGCCTTTAGTCAGGATGTAATGACCTTCCCTGTCTTTTTTAATCATATCTATTTTTACTTTGGTTTTGTCAGAAATCATAATAGCCACTCCTGCCTTCTTTTTCTCATTTGATGCCCAAAAGATTTTGCTCAAGCCCTTAAACCCTAAACTTGTATATGTCCACCCGCCTCTTATGTGTTTCTTGTAGACAACATATGGTAGGATTTTGGTTTCTGATCCACTCTGCTATTTGCTTCCGTTTTATGAGCGAGTTCATCCCATTCACATTCAGAGTTATAATTATCAGTTGTGCATTCGCTGACATTTTTGTATCCTCCCCTATTCCTACTCCCTTCTTCTTACACTATTTCCTTTTAAACCAGTGGTTTGCTTTAAGCCGGTATCCCTTATTACAATTTTTTCTTAAAAGATGGTGCTGGTCATAATTATCCCTCATTCTATTAAAAATTTTAGTTTTATTTTTTTCATTTAACAAATTTATTTCTTTCCAAACTCTCACTATCTTCCCCATGGAAAAGGAAAAGAAAAACAAACCCCTTGAAACAAATATTCATATGCAAGCAAAATAAGTCCCCACAATGACTGTCACCAACAATGACTTCTTTTACACCTTGAGCTACTTCATCATTGTTTGGTGGGGAGGGGTTCATCAAGGGAGTGAATAGTAGCATGCTTCATATCATTCCTCTGGAATCTTGCTTGGTCATTATATGGATCAGAGTTAAGTCTTTCAAAGTTTTTGGTTTTATTATTGTTATATATAACTTTCAAAGTTATTCTTTACAATGCTGTTATCGTATAAATTGTTCTCCTGGTTCTGTTCAATTCACTTATACAAGTTTTTCTAAGTTTCTTTGAATGTCCCCTTTTGTAATTTCTTATGGTGCAATATTCCATTACATTCACATGCCACAATTTGTTCACCTATTCTCCAACTGATGACTACCCTTAGTTTCTAGCTCTTTGATACCTCCCAAAAGAGCTGGTATAAATATTTCTGTTCATCTATTTTCACCTCATCCTTCTTCATAAACTTTTTTTTTTTTTTTAAATCCTTACCTTCCGTCTTGAAGTCAATACTGTGTATTGGCTCCAAGGCAGAAGAGTGGTAAGGGTAGGCAATGGGGGTTAAGTGACTTGCCCAGGGTCACACAGCTGGGAAGTGTCTGAGGTCAGATCTGAACCTAGGACCTCCCGTCTCTAGGCCTGACTCTCAATCCACTGAGCTACCCAGCTGACCCCTCTTCATAAACTTTTACAGATGAGTTTATATTTTAACATGGTATTCCTTTTGGGAGCCATTTCTCTCTTTTTTTTCTTCAAGTAAGTCAGCTTCTGACTAAAGTATTTTTTGGTTTCTTTTGGTCTCCTTATTGCTTTACAATTTTTTATATTGCTTTAACCCGTGTAAAATTATTATAATTAGTGTTGGTGTCATTTCTGTTGTCCATTTCTCATTTTTTAGATAATTCATTTTTAACAATTAAGGGTTAAATTTTGTTAATTGAATACCATTATTTTTCTTCATCTTTCTTATTATAAATTCAGATCTTAGGGCTGACAAGTTTATAGTCTGACTTTATACCACAGTCCTCATGAAAGGAGAAATGGGGAGTTTAATATAAAGTAGATGACTTTTTCTAGGAATTTTGGTTGAGGGCAAAGAAAAATATAGGATATCTTGATATTGTGGGGTCAAATTAACAGGCTGCTTTTTTAATTTTTTATTTGAAAAGTTTTATTTATTTATTTATTTAGGAGTATTTTTCCATGGTTACATGATTCATGTTCTTACTTTCCCCTTCACCCCCCCCAAACCCCTACCCCTCCATAGCCGACACGCATTTCCACTGGTTTTAACATGTCTCATTGATCAAGACCTATTTCCATATTATCGATAGTTGCATTGGGGTGGTAATTTCGAGTCTACATCCCCAATCATGTCCGCCTCAACCCATGTGTTCAAGCAGTTGTTTTTCTTCTGTTTCCACTCCTGCAGTTCTTCCTCTGAACGTGGGTAGCTTTCTTTACCATAAATCCCTCAGAATTGTCTTGGGTCATTGCATTGCTGCCAGTACAGAAGTCCATTACATTCGATTTTACCACAGTGTATCAGTCTCTGTGTACAATGTTCTTCTGGCTCTGCTCCTTTCACTCTGCATCAATTCCTGGAGGTCTTTCCAGTTCACATGGAACTCCTCCAGTTTATTATTCCTTTTAGCACAATAGTATTTCATCACCAGCATGTACCACAATTTGTTCAGCCATTCCCCAATTGAAGGACATACCCTCCTTTTCCAGTTTTTTGCCACCACAAAAAGTGCGGCTATAAATATTTTTGCACAAGTCTGTTTATCTATGATCTCTTTGGGGTATAAATCCAGCAGTGGCATGGCTGGATCAAAGGGCAGGCATTCTTTTAAAGCCCTTTGGGCATAGTTCCAATTACCAGCCAGAATGGTTGGATCAGTTCACAACTCCACCAGCAATGCATTAATGTCCCAATTTTGCCACATCCCCTCCAACATTCATTACTCTCCCCTTCTTTCATTTTAGCCAATCTGCTAGGTATGAGGTGGTACCTCAGAGTTGTTTTGATTTTCATTTCTCTAATTATAAGAGATTTAGAACATTTTCTCATGTGCTTATTGATAGTTTTGATTTCTTTATCTGAAAATTGCCTATTCATGTCCCTTGAAGGGTTGCTTTTTTAACTATGATGCTTGTAGGCATCAGGGAATGACCAGAAATAGGGAGAAATTGAAGATTAAAGAGAAGGTTTGCCCATGGGGTGAATAAGGGAGAAGATGGCATTAAGAAGGTGAAAAGTGGGTTATCCTTGGTCTGGGAAGGGCCACATTTTTATCAGAGTGGAGCAAAGAAGAGAGCAGAAGATAACATCTAGGGCTTTGGAGTAATCAAATAGAGGAGAAGAGTGTGCTCGTGGAGATGGCCTTTCTCTTGAGGGAAAAGGAGAGAGGGTAGTATGGGAGGTTGGAAAAAAAGATTTAGAACATTCACCTGTGAAAAGTACAGTAAAGTGTCACTTAAGGCAGAAGGAAAGTATTATTATTCCTATTTACAGGTGGGGAAGCTGAAGCTCAAAGAATTTGTCATTTGTCTGTAATCACATACATAAATAAATAGCAGTTGAAATCAATACACCAAATAAATGCAGTATTCTTCCTTCAAGTCATAATAAATCTTGCTAATAATACTGTTAGATTCATTGCAATTGGTTAAACAATTGCACATTAAAAGAGTTGGGAGACTGATTAATAAGGATTAGTGTGATTAATTGAAGAGCAATGGATTAGGGATAAGGAAGGGATAAGGAACAGTCTTATTCTGGATCAGCCTCTGACCAGCTATGTGACTTTAGCCTCATCACCAAACCATCAAATCAGCATCACATTTTCTTCATCTTTAAAATTAAGAATTTGGACTGCATGCTCTCTAAGGGATGACTCTTCTGGCTATATCATTCTACGAAGGCGAATTTTACTTTATTTTATTTTTTGCATTATTAACATTTCCCCTATAATGTTTTTAATTTAAGACAATCAATAAAACAATAAACAAAACCTTAATTATGTACACTTCCAAGGTGTGAATGCTCACACTGAAATTTAATAGTTGGTTCTCCAGAGCCACAATGAGCTGACTCCAGCACACTTCTGGTTCAGAGAGCAAGCCCAGAATGCTGGACGCAAAGGATAAGTGGCTGCTCTTGGAAAGAACATCTTTGACTGAACATCAAATGTATCCTCAGTGACTCTCCTTGATTATGGAATAATATACTCACTCCTTAGTTCCCTCTATAATATGACTCCATTTAATTTTCCAAACTGATTTTCAACACCTATTTCTATGCTCCAACTAAATTGAACCAGCCCCTTTTAAATATACATTTTTGGAAGCAAATTTTAAAAGAAACTTCTGACTCTGTGTTGATCTATAATAAAGTCTTATTATGAGTTTTTTTCTGTTGAACTGATCCTTTTCCACCTCTTGTCATCATTCCTCAAATTTCTTTTACTTCAGTACCTGATGATGTGAAATACCCCCTTTTTTTTTGCCAAGGACAAGGCCTATATATGTACCCTTAATTGTCTATTCCCATCTTCTCCATCAGATTGCTTTATCAGTTAGCATGTATAAGCTTCTTGGGAGCTTTCATTTCTTCATCTTTTTATGCACTGTGCCTTGCATATAGTAGGTGCTTTTAATACCTGCCTTTTGCTTGATTTTCATAGGACTGTTATGGGATTATCTGTGATCTGCTCCTTGTACAATAATCTTATTTATAATTTGCTTTATTAACTCGAGTCATCCTTATGAAATGCAGAATTTAGAGGCAGAAGCCCAGGGTCCTGACTTCACAGTTCTGTGACTGAACAATTCACTTCCTACCTTTAAACTCTAGTTTGCCCATCAGTAAAATGTACATATAATATATGCACTACTTACAAGATAGGACTGATGTTCAACTCAGTAAGGATTTATTAAGTATCCGTAATATACACCATGCACAGTGCTTGGCCCTGGACACAACGGCAAATAGTCCCTGGCTTAAAAGAATTTATGTGCGTGTTTAGAGGTGGAAGGAAGGATACAATATTTACGCTGTGAGAAAAGCACTTTATGTGGACACCTTACAAGTGCTATCATTATTATGAAATTTCTTGTATTTTTAAATTTTTCTATATTCCAGTTTGTACTTCAGGGTTGTGTGTCAGGAGGGGTTTGTAAATCTTCCTTACTAGAATGTTAGATCTGTGAGGGCAGGGATTGTGTCCAGTTTCATTTTTGTATCTCTATTGTACCTGAAATTGTGTCTTGAACATTTTTTTTTTGTTTTGCTTTATTTTTTCTCTGTACTTGTGATTCCACTTGAATAGGTAATTCCCTGTGCCAAAAGTCATCAAACTTTTTGGTCTAAGGACACTCTTAAAAATTATTGAGGCCTCGAAAGAGCTTCGTTCATGTAGGTTCTATCTTTTAATATTTATCAGATTAGAAATTAAAACTGTGGTAAATGTTAAAAATACTTATTAATTCACTTAAAATAACAATACAAATCTATTGCATGTTAATGTAAATAACAATTTTTATGATAGTTATGTTTTCTTTTGTAAAAATTTAGTCAGAAGACTGACGCTATTTTACATATTTTTGCAAAGTTCTTTAGTATTTGGCTTAAGAGAAGGCAACAGGATTTTCATGTGCTTCTGCATTCAAATCTGTTCTGATAGGTTGTTTTGATTGAAGTATGTGAAAGAATTCTGGCTTCACACAGATATGTAGTTGGGAAAGGGAGTAGTATTTTAAAAGGCAAATATTTTAGGATTGTTATGAAAATTGTTTTGACTTTGGGGACCAACAGGGGTCCTTATTCCATATTTTGAAAACTTTAGCTCTGAACTGATGCAGATTAATTATCCTGCAATTTATGGTTGTAAAAAGCTATTTAAGCAATTTGTAATTATGTCTAGAGAGCTATAAAACCATGTATACCCTTAGACCCAGAAATACCATTGTTGGGTCTGTGCCCAAGATCATCGAGGGAAAAGGAAAAGAACCTACTTGTTCTAAAATATTTATAGCAGCTCTCTTTATGGTGGCAAAGAACTAGAAACTGAAGGGATGCTGTTCAGTTGGAGAAGGGTTGAATAAGTTGTGGCATATGATTGTGATGAAATACTATTGTGTCATAAGAAATGACAAGCAAGTTAATTTTTAGTACAATTTAAAAAACAACAACATGAAAAGACCTATATGAAATTAAGCCAAGTGAAACAAGTAGATCCAAGAGAACATTATATATAGCAACAGAATTTATATATAGCAACAGAATTAATGTTTAAAGAATAACTCTTGAATGCCTGCCTCCAGGGAAAGAACTGATAAATAGAAACTCAAAAAATATAGTTTATATATACATACATTTTTTTTGCCAAGTGGTACCTTCTCTTAGTGCAGGGAGGGAAGGGAGGGAGATACTTGGGAGTTTTGCTATAACCAACAAACCAATTAATAATAATTTTTTAAAAAGCTATTTAAGTGACTTTCTCAGCATTCACAGCGTCAATGTGTGTCAGAAGCCTGATTTTTACCTAGGACTTCCTATCTCCAAGCTGGTTTTCTAGCCATTAAACCTAATTGCCTTATAACATAGAAGGTATTGAATATTTGTCAAAGTTATTATGAATCTCTTAATTGTCATATCTCATCATCTCTGCTCAGTCATCGTAATTTTTTTATCTCTCTTGGACATTTGGCATTATTGACCTCCTTTTCCTGCAGGATCCTTTCTCCTCTCTGGGTTTTCATGACATTGTTCTCTTCTGGTTCTCCTACCTGCTTTTTAGTCTTTTTAGTCTTCTTTTTAGTCAACTTGGATCTTCATTCATGTCATGCCAACTATAGGTATTCTAAAGCTTCTGTCCTAGGCTTTCTTCTCTCTCTCTCTCTTTTTTTCCTTTTCCTTTTTTTTTTTTTTTTTTTTTTTTTTTTTTGTATTTCTTCAACCAGTGACTTCATCGTTTCCCATGGGTACAATTATCAGATGACGTTGGAGCCGTCTCTACATATCTGTGTATCTAGCCCACATCTTTCCACTGAGTTCTAGGCCACGTCATCAGCAACCTGTTGGATATTTCAAACTCGATATACTGTAGGCATCTCAAGCTCAACCTGTCCGAAGTAACCCGATCTTCCCTTTTAAATTCACCCGCTTCCAGTCTGCCTGTTACTGGCAAAGTTATGACCCTTCTTCCAGGCACCTAGGTTTACAGCTGTGGCAGCATCCTCAACTTTTTACTCTTTCCCCACCTATCCAGTCTGTTTTCAGATTTTGCCATCTCTACCTTTACAGCATGCTTTACCCTTGCCCTTGTCTCTGTTCACACAACCGCTCCCAGTTTCAGACCCTACTCACGTCTGTCACACCCTTCAGGGGTGTCCGCATTGATCTCCCTGTCCCCCCCCACCCAGTTCATCCTCCACACAGTGAGTTTCCTAAAGTGTACCTCTGACCCCTTTACTTCCCTACTCAGTATTACGGTGACTCTTTATAAACTCCTCTGTCTGACCCTTAAAGCTTTTTACAGTTTGGCCTCTTCCTACTTTTCCCATATTCTTAGATAATATGCTTTTCCATAGAGTCCACAGTCCACCCTGACTCGTTTGTTTGCTGGTTTTCCCAAAGGATCCAACATCTCCCATTTCTGTGTCTTTGCATGGACTATTTCCTATACCCAGAATGTTATACCTCCTCACTTTAGCTTTTTGGAATCCCTGGTTTCTCCTTTCCTCTCCTCTCCTCTCCTCTTTTCTTTTTTTAAAACCCTTATCCTCAGTCTTCTTTAAGTATCAGTTCTAAGGCAGGAGAGCAGAGCAGTCAGGGCTAGGCAATTGGGGTCGAGTCACTTGACCAAAGTCACAAGCAGGACGTGTCCAAGGCCAGATTTGACTCCAGGACCTCCCAGCCGCAGGCCTGTCTCTGTCTACCACTGAGGTGCACCATACCAACCTCCTGTTAAGTGCTGCCTTCTGCATGAAGTCTTCCCTCCTACATGAAGATTTCCCCAGCTACTACTGTAAGAGGGAAATTTAGGTATTTTATAGATATGTATTTAAAGTGTGGCCGCCAGGAATCAACAATTCAGGTTGATTCTGTAATTAAATCAGACCTAAGTCAGCATCAGGTTAAGGCACTTTATTTACAATCAGGAAGGTAAAGGTATAGGAATAAAGAAAAAGGGAGAGGCTAGTCCAGGCCTGCGGAGGCCTGGACAGAGAGAGAAGGTTAAAAGGCTAAATAAATTAGGCTGCAAGCCACAAGGCCCAGCAATCAGATAGGCTGGTGCCTACTTAAGGCAGGGTTTGGAAGCGGCCTAGGTAGGCCAAGGATGTCAGCCTAACTTAGCCACGTGACAATACAGAGTAGAAGCGTTCTGTGGTCTCAGGAGCTCCTTCAGCACCAAGTTCAGGGCGGGAACTGCCTCCACAGGAAGTAACCAACATACTTAAAGAGAAAGTGTCTTTCGTCACTTCCCGTGGGTCCACCTCTAATTCAAGTGGACAAATGGCAGCCTCTATATTGATTTGGAATGCCCAAAGGGCAGTCCCTTGTTCTTGATTTGTTACTTATTGTCACGTGTGGATCACTCGTCTCCCCTCCCCACTAAGGGAGGTGAGGATGACATCATTTCTATGCCCATGTTGAGTAGGGTTTTGACTATGAATAGGCAGCTATTAATTCCATTTACACAATCCCCCCTGATGATCATATTGGGTGCCTAGTCACCCCAAGTGATCATTTTACACAAACATCTTATACCCACAAAGGTCTTCTAACTACAATAGTTAGAGATAAGAGGGAAATGGAAAAGAGAGAAAGCAAAACCAATGTTTTGCTAAGCGCATTGACAAGAAACCAATTGGGGGCAGTCCCCTATTGGTATAACATGTACAATTAAAGTAGCTGTTCAAAACCCATCAGTCCATTCATTAGTACCCAAAGTTCATTCTGGATGGCTTGATGCAGGATGTGTTCTTTCCTATAAGAGAGTATAAACTCCTTGAGGACAGGAACTATTTTACTTTTGTCTTTGAATCCCCAGCACATAGTAATCAGGCTTATTGATAGATTAATTGAAAAATATTTTTTAAAAAATTGTTGCTTTTTTTCAATCATTTCAATCATGTCTGACTCTTTATGACCCCATTTGGGGTTCTCTTGGCAAAGATACTGGCATGGTTTTACCATCTCTTTCTCCAGCTCATTTTATAGATGAGGAAACTGAGGCTGATAGAGTATAGTCACTTGCCATGGGTTACAGAGCTAGTAAATATCTGAGGTTGGATTTGAACTCAGGAAGATGAGTCTTTCTGGCTCCAGGCCTGTTGCTCTATTCATTGTGCCACTTAGCTGCCCATTAAAAAAAATACAAAGAAGAAAAAAAGAATTTCAAGGGGGACACAAACCTTTAGAGTTTAAAATTAATTTAATGAAATTTAAAATAAATATTATTTTATGTAAATTTAATGTATTTATGTAACTTTCTATTCATATAATTTTAATATAAAATAAAAGAAATAAAATTTAAAAATAATTTAAAAAACAAACTACATAATAGAAGTTTACTGTTTCACCTATAGTACTTTTTTTGGTTATTTTTTAAATACTTTCTATACTGAAATGTTAAGTTCATGATAAAAAAATTTTTTTTAATCAAATTGAACAAAGACACAGCAGGCATGTGTTTATCAGTTTTGCCAATGGGAAGGGTAGCCAAGTTGAGCGATGGCATCTTCAAACTTTAAAGTTAGCTTTGTGGACTGAAACATTGGGGTTGAAAACAAATCTGGCCTCAGACACTTCCTACTTGTGTGACCCTGGGCAAGTCATTTAATCTCCATAGGCTAGCCCTTATCACTCTTCCACCTTGGAACCAACACACAGTATTGATTGTAAGACGGAAGTAAGGGTTTAAAAAAAATTGACTAAAGAGCATCTAGAGCAGAGATGTCTCACTGAGCACATTTTTGACACAGCACTCCTATTACAGACAGACCCAGATTAAAATATAATTGGGAAATATTTAACAAAATAAACAAAAATACAATAAAATATAGATAATATATTTTAAAACTAAGTCAACAGGTAGCTTGAGGGGATATATATAGGTTAGTGCAGTGATGGCAAATCTATGGCACAGGCAACAAAGATGGCACACAGAGAGTTCTCTGTGAGCACATGGCTGTCATTCCCTGCAGGGTGGGGGCCCAGTTTGTTACTAGAAAGGCAGAGGGACTTGGGCGGAGCTGCTCCCCTCCCCCTCTCCACTGTGGCTGACCACATTTTTTCACATGCCCCGCCCCTCTGCCCAGCAGCCATGGGAGAACTTCCTCCTCTGTTTGGGGTAAGGGGGAGATGGGGCATATCCCACTTGTGGTGGTGGGGAGGGGCAGGACACTTGGTCTGGGGGTGGGGCCTGGCACTCCATCTCTAAAAGGTTCGCTATCACTGGCTTAGTGATTCCATTTCTATATGAGTTTGATACCACTGGTGTAGAAAAGATCTACCTATAATGTAGAGGAGAGTAACCAGGATGGTAAGGTTGGAAAACAGTTGAAAGACTAGATGAAAGAACTATTTAACCTGGAGAAGAGAAGACCAAAGGGACACATCAGCCACCCAACAAGTATGTAAGCATTTACTATGTGCCAATCGTCATAGATTTGGAGCTAGAAGGGCTCTCAGATGCATCTAATCCAATGTTTTCATTTAACAGATAAAGAAACAGAAGCCTAGAGGTGAAATGACTTACCTAAGGTTACACTGGGAATAAATAGCAAAGCTGAGATTTGAACCTAGAACCTCTGATTCCAAAGTCATCACACCCGGCATCTGTCTTTAAATTTTTTAATTTTTTAAAATAACCCTTACCTTCTTCCTTAGGATCAATATTAATCATCAGCTCTAAGACAGAAGAACAGCAAGAGCTAGGCAATGGAAGTTAAGTGACTTGCCCAGGGTCACATAGCTAGGAAGTGTCTAAGGCCACATTTGAACCTAGCATCTCCTGCTGCTAGGTTTGGCTCTATCCACTGTGCTTTTTTGCTGCCTGTATCCTACTTTTCCAGTAAACCCTTCCTTATAACAAAAAGTTACTTCAAGTTAAAACCAAACTACACAGTGGCCAATTCTGATCCCATTCCCTATCCTTGTATCACCTCTGGCCCAAGATGTGGGATTAGCATTAGTTTTCCTCACTGCATTAGTTGTCACCTTCAGAATTCCATAGTTTTCTAGTATAACTTCCATTTCCATTATTATATTTATTGTGGGTGCCATTCTCTTGGTTTGGCTTCCTCAGAGAAGTCATGGACAATGATTTTTTTCTGCCTCAGGATGGAACAGGCCCTAGCACATTGTGGTCACCAGCTGCCCAGATGGCATTGAATGGCCTCCTGCACTACAGGACTGGCTGGGCTAGGGGACCTTTGAATTCTAAAGAGTCAATGATGCTTTCTTATGGCCATAGGAAAGGAATAAAACCCCTGGCTCCCCAGCTGAGTAAAATGACTTTGTATGGACTTTGCCATTTATCTGGGTAACCCCCAGTAGAATACAAGCTTCTTAGAATCAGGGATTCTTTAGTTTCTTGTTTTGTATTTCTAGTCTCAAAAACACAGGTCCTTGCCACATAATAGGAGTTTAGTAAATGTCTTTTGAATTAAATTTATTGCATAGTCCAGGGATGGTGAACCTTTTGGAGACAGAGTACTGGGCCCTGTCTCCCCAGCTCCCCCAAACTAAGTGCTCTTCCTCTCCCCTACAGCAAGTGCCTAGCACACCCCACCCTTACCCACACAGGGGAGGGAGGAAGCACTCCCATTGGGCTGCTGGGCAGAGGGGCAGGTGAAGCAAGGAATGTCCTCAGCAAGTGTAGAGAGGGGGAGGGGGTAGCCAGACCTCTCCTGCTCCCCTCCAGCTCTGCCACCTGTGAGCTGCCCACCTTACTCTCTGTGTACTCTCATTGGCTGCTGGGCCCAGGGGCAGGGCATGTGAAAAAATGTCATTAAGCATGGTGGAGAGGGGGAGGGGAGCAGCTCTGCCTGAGGCCTTCTGCCTTTCCAGTAACAAACTGGGGGAGAGGAGGGAATGGCAGCTGCATGCCCACAGAGAGCTCTCTGCGTGCCATCTTTGGCACCTGTACCATCGAGTCACCGTCACTGGTATAGTTACCCTTATCAACCACCTACTCTGTGCTAAGCAATGATTCTAGGCACCAGGGATTCAAAGAATTTAAATTCTAATAGAAAAATCTGTATGAATTAAAAGTCAGTATGAGAAAAGTCAGTATAGTAATTTGGGGGTACAGTGAATACAATTCCATGCCCAATCAGGAAGACCCAAGTTCAAATCAGACCTCAGATACTTACTAACAATGTGACCCTGGGTAACTCATTTACCTTCTTTGCCTCTGTTTCCTCTTTTGTAAAATGGGGTTAATAACAGCACCTATTTCTCAGGGAGGATTAAATTTGTTAATTGTAGTGCTCAGCACAGTGCCTGGCACATGCTAAGCACTATATACATTTTAGCTATTATTCCTATGAAGATGTGTAGGAGGTAGCATATAAGCTGAACTTTGACAGAAACCAGGAATGCTGAGGGGCAGAGTTCAAGAAGGGGGTACATTCCAGGCTTGGAGAGATTAGCTTGTGCAAAGTTGTAGAGAAAGAGACATGACGCTTTTGATTAGCAGCAGCAAGAAGGCTACTTGGTTGGAATGCAGAGAGCATTCTACATTCCAGAGAATGTAACATGCTAGTCTAGAAAAGATGCTTGGGAGCCAGTCTATGAGGATTTTATTTTATTTTTAAACCCTTACCCATCTTAGAATCAATACTGGACATTAGTTCCAAGACAGAAGAGTGGTAAGGGCTAGGCAGTGGGGATTAAGTGACTTGCCCAGGCTCACACATTTGGAAGTATCTGAGATCAGATTTGAACCCAAGACCCTCCCATCTCTTAGTCTGACTCTCAGTCCACTGGGCTATCTAGTTGCCTCCTGTGAGGACTTTGAATGACAAGGAGAGGAGCTCTTAGAGGCAATAGAGAGAATCATTGGAGTACTTGAGCTTAACTCAGCATGAAAACTCCTTAAACTGGAGACTTTGGGTTTCTTTAGAATGAGTAAGTCCTATAGTTTATTGATATTATGAATATAAAATTACATAGATTGAAATTCTGTAGAAAGAAGATCTTCAATAATCAAGGGATCAAAGACTCAGATGCATATATTGGTATCTTTTTGAGGTTGGTAAAGATGAATAAAATAAGCTGATGTCTGAATAGAAGAGAACAACACATTAAGCAAAGAGGCAACACAGGCCAGGAGAGATTGAAGCTCCTCCTCGTAATAAGGAGATGAGACTCACACTGAGTTTCTGTGTAAGGTATTTGTGTACAAATAGAAGGGGAAGGCCAAAGAAATTAGATGTTTCTTCTAGAGGGAGTTTGAACACCAGGAATTTAACCAAACCCTGTC
Source organism: Gracilinanus agilis (assembly GCF_016433145.1). NCBI lineage: Eukaryota > Metazoa > Chordata > Mammalia > Didelphimorphia > Didelphidae > Gracilinanus > Gracilinanus agilis. The sequence goes on from NC_058131.1 coordinate 278,889,322, forward strand.
TGGAAATAATAATCAACCGACAACAAAATATTGAATGTTGTTAGCGGTTACAGGAGATCAGGTGGGGATTTGAAAGACAAAGAGGATTGGAAATAAGTGTGAGGGGGAGGTGATGGATGGAGAAGAGTTCTCATTTGGAATTGGAACTGAGAGTAGGAATTGTCTCCAACCACCTGAATCTGGAGGAGCAGCTTGAGGGATGAGGGATGCAGAGCTCCACACACTCTAGGAAAGAACAGTAATGAAGATTTTCCTACTCCCTGCAAATAAATAGGGGTATGGCTATCCCAGTCAGTTAGCTCCCTCATGCCTAGTCACAGACTTGCTTCATTACTACTCTGTTTATGTAGAGAAAATATCTGGGGCTATATTTCCCCTTACATCTTTCTCATGGAAATGGACAGAGATATGGATGTCTTTAGCGTGTACACTTTTGAAGGTTAGTTCTCTCCTCCCTTTTCAAAATGATTTCATTTGTTAAGATTTCGCTAGTTTGTGATCTTTTTCCTTCTTTAGGTCCACGATCCTGCCTTTAGGTCCTCAGCTACTTTATAACTGACAGCGGATGCTGAATCTAATTAGATGACTCTTGGTTTTGAAGACCTTTAGTTATTCTTCCTTGCCATTATTGTCTTTGTTCTATTCATTTCTTTCTTTCTTTCTTTATTTTTTCTTTTTTCTTTTTTTTTTTTTTTTTTTAGAAAAAAAATGCTGAGTCAGTGGAGATAATTGCAAACCTAAACTGTTGCTTGACATATGGACATAATGATCTCTGCAGGAAGGTTTCACTGTGTAGCCAGTGTTCACAGACCAATGCTTCTCCTGTTGGTCTTTTCTTTAGGGAGCACCAAAACAAGCAAAAACTACAAAAAGAAAGTTCCAAGGGGACAGTGAAGGACCCCCACCAAAACGAAAGAATGAAATATTCTTATCCCCTGCCAAGAAAACTGATGTTAAAGAAGTTGAAAAGACTGTGAAGGGAAAGACAGAAGGTCTGATTTCTCCCAAGAAGCACCCAGCTGTCCGTACTAATGAGGGACAAGTGGAGAGGCCGTTCATTAAGACTTCATCATTATTTAAAAACAACCCTGAAATTCCAGAAATCCACAGGTGTGTTCTATGGGTTGTTCACCACAGGGATCAAAGGAAATAAATGTAATTCTACTGATTTCACCGTTTAGCTGAGATGGAGGCAGGTTTCTTAAGTGTGTTGTTCCTCCTTTGCAGAGCTATGGTGAAGCAGGTACGGGAAAAAGTGTTTACTTCAGATTCTTTTCATGAGTTGGGCCTCCATCCACACCTGGTGAGTACCTTCTGGGCTTTCAGAAAGTTTTGCTTTTTGCCAAAATAGCTCCTTATTTTGGAAGACCTTTGTTTTACCCCAACTGTCTGTATAGACCTGCAGGTGAGGGAGGAGGAGGGACTTGATATGGAAAGAAACCACAATGTGGTTATTTTTGCTGCAGGTCAAGTTGGGCTCAGATTATTTCCATTATGCTCTGCTGGTACAAACTTAATGGCCTCAGGCTGTCATTTATTCAACAACAGTTTATTAATTGTCTGCCATGTGCATTGCCCTGTGGTCGATGTTGGGAGAGAAACAAAGATGAATAAGCCGGTCCCTGACCTCCAGGCTGTCTGTCTGCTGCCTTGGTGTAGAGATCATATGCAGGGAGGGACTGACGGCTGTTCTACCTAACTGCTGTTTTATTTATGATGTGTGAAAGAAATATGTAGTCCCCCTTACCTCTCCCTGCCGTATGTGCTTATCGGAGCAGTCACTGGAAGACAGAAGACGGTGGCCCTGGGTGTGAGAATTGAGAACATTTTGGCCTGAATAGGAAGTTCTGTTTGCAGAGGTTCAGAGGGTGAGGAATCCACTGTGCCATGCAGTCGCCCTAAACAAATGGACACTGTTTCTTCTTAGTAATGGGATGTTTACACTTCCTGTGAAGTGAGGGTCATAGAGTACACTCACTCTTGCATGGTCTTCTTCAGTTCAGCCTTAGCCCTGCTCAGTGGTTTTACATAAGCCATTTTTTCTACTTCACTATTTGAGCTTATAATGTTGGTATGAATCTGCTTTCCCTCAAATTGGTGCCATCTTCATTTTTCTCTTTGTTTCCTTTGCCTTCTTTAAATTCCATAGTTCCAAAGGAATATTAGTCTGTGAAAGTGCCTGATTTTGCTTCTTGTCTTCTTAGATTTCAACAATAAACTCTGTCCTGAAAATGACCAGCATGACCAGGTAAGAACTCCATATCAAAAATCAGGCTTCCATAGGACCCAGATGAGTGCTGCTAAATGAGATTTAAATGTAGCAAAGGGAACAGGAAGAAAATATTAAATCGAGCATGTTGTGAAGGAATGTCAGGTTAGCTAACCAGCCTTATGACCCTGGTTAAGTCACTAGCCTTTTAGTTTCTTCTTCAAATGAAGTAGTTAACCTAGATGATCTTTAGTGATTATTTTAGCTCTTCATTCTTTGAAGACTTTGGTACATCTTATTCTTTTGTGAGACTGCTTTTATTTCTGTTAGGTTATCAGTGATTTTCCTTTAATATAATGTGGTCAGAATACCAGCTTAGAGCAGTGCAGTTCACATGTGGAACTATTTCTGCTGGTTAATAATAACAAGAGTCAATCAGAAGGGATAGGAACAAATATTTGGTTTGAAGCAAAAGGATATTGAGGTCCTATGGTAAGTTTGGTAGGATGCTTACTCTTCCAAAGTTTCACATTTCAACTAAGTCCCAGAAATTGCATCTAAAAAAGTTTTTTGCTAACATACTCTGTTCTAAGCCTCTCATTTCCCCACCCCGTACAGAAGATAGGGTCTTGGATTTTCAAGTCTCTCAAGTTGGTAGTTGACATAACCGGTTTCATGGAATTCTACTTCTATATATACCTTGAAAGAGGAGTTAGATTTTATGGGAATTTGAGCCCATTGACCCAAGGATTTCCATCTTGTAGATACTAGGTCTTTCGTAAAGTAAGATCAGATAGCCTGTTTGCCCTGCAAATATTTCTGTGGTAATTTTTAATAAATAAATGCATCTTTTTCTCTACCATAGTGTTCAGAAGCAAAGTATTCCTTCGTTGCTAGAAGGCAGAGATGCTCTTGTAAGATCCCAGACAGGATCAGGTCAGAATTTAATTTTCAACTCTCTTTATTTGCTCATTATTCTTACAATTACATTGTAAAGTGTGTGTATGTGTGTATGTGTATGTATGTGAATTATATCACTAATTTTGTATGTTTAAAAAAAGGAAGGAGCCATTTGAATTTATCAAAATTAAGCATATTTAGAAACTAAACTATTATTGCTATTGTTCCAACTTACAGCTAGAGTCACATCACCCCACTTCTACATGCTTATGCTGTGTGCAGGGACAGATAGCTTCACCATAATGGAGTTTTACAGTTATGTGAATGTTGAAGAGAAATTAGCTATTGAGTAGGGAATTTTTCACTGATAATGATTTTGACATAAGAACGTACATTTTGGGGATGTTGTTCATTTTGTTTAGACATTGGAGATTTTTTATTTCAGTCTGATTTGCAGGTTCCTTGTTGAGGTCTCCATTGGAAACCCTTTTCCTCCTTTTTTCCATTGATGTGACTTGAGGGCTGTTCAGGTTGGTAGAAACCTAAAGTTTCTGCCATTTGTTGGTTTTTCATTGGCCTCTGTAGGCTCGTGGGTGGGTGGGGTTCCATCTGATTTTTAACAGACAGGCATCTTTTACACATCACAGAAATACCCGTGAAAGTGGCACTTAGTGAACCTCTTGCCTTTAGCTCATGGGAATGGTTAAGTATGACCTCAGGAAATGAGTTCCCTTCCAGTCGTTAAAGTTAGCCTTCAGTTCAAACACTGTTGGAACAATTTAGGAAATTTTACTTCTTATTTAGTGGATAAAGATCTAATGGCTTCCTAGCTACTTGAGAAGTCCTGAATTCACCAAAATGTAATCAAAAGGAGGTAGGAAGCTAATTGGATGTGGATTCCTCTTCAATCTGGTTTAACGTCCTTCTCCCCCCTCCTTTTTCCCCCTTTAAACTGAGGCCATCCATTTGTGAAAGTATGTTTTTCTTCTCTCTCTGGCCTAAAATCATAACATCACCAAAAAAATAGCACAGCATTTTTCCCTGGTGGCCTTCGATTTTATTTTCTGCAGGAGCTGAAGTCTGTAGCGTCCACTGCTTTTATTACTTTTACATTTATTTATTTCTTTAAAAGGTAAAACGCTTGCCTATTGCATCCCTGTGGTTCAGTCTCTTCAAGCAATGAAGTCGAGAATACAGGTTCGTATAAGTAAAATGTGTTTTTCTGTTATTGTTCACTATGAAAAAGCAGCTATCAAATTGAATCAGAACAGCCATATTGGGACTGATAGAATCTCTTTTCTCTGAGCAATGTTATATATGTTAAATCCAAATATTGCTAATCTCCCTGCTCATTGTAGGGGAGAATAATAGCAAATTTGTGATTCAGTGTTCTGCTTATATTTTTACTGTGAAAGCTAATCAGTTGTTAACTTAAGCAAAACATAACACCTTGATTGTAGCGACCATATCTAGCACTTCTTTATATCCCCAGTAGCAGCTTGCAAAGTGTTTTGCTCATGGTAGACACTTAATAAATATTTATTGATTTAATTTATAGGTTTGAGTAGAAGAACATGTAACTATGTTGAGAAATATAAGGATGAAATTCAAAAATAGGAATGAACATTATTTACTTAGAACTTATGATTATAAGAAGATACAGCAAACAAGTAATTAAATTTGACATCAGTTGTGTAAACAAGACTCTAATTAATGGTTTGCTAATTGATCTTCCCTCCTTTGGACATTATCTGAAATTTGTCTCTATCTGTGAAATATATTTGGTCAGTGTACTATACTGACAACCAGCAAATAAGCATTTAGTAATTGCTGTTAGGCATGAGTGTTTGGAGATACAAAGTGGAAAAAAATGAAGTAATTCTTCGTCTTAAGAGTATACACCAAGTTTGGGTTCCCATGTTGGCCTGTTAGTTTTACTTCCGGTGAAATTCTCCCCAGATCAAGTTGAATATCCAAAAATTCACACATCCTTCAAAATGGAGAACAGGTAAGTGAATGTGGATGCATCAGCATAAACCTACCACCTCTACAGAAAATAATTCTATGTGCATTTTACAAGTATCATCAAATTAATTTGTTCATTCAAAAGAGAAATTACTTAAGTCCCTATCGTGCGCAAGACATATACTTGGACAAAAATCAGTAACTATCTTAAGAAGAAAAATATTTTCATTGTCAGTATGACAATGGATATGAGGTAGTGGATAAAAAGCCACTCCCAGAAATGGGAAGATCTAGATTCAAGTCCTGTCTATGACATCCTGGCTTTGAGACTCTGGGCAAGTCATTTAACCTCTTAGTGTCCTGGCAACTCTCTGACTTTCAGTTACAGAGAAGGTACTAACCTGCATCAGTAGAGGGAATTCTTATTTGAGAGTTTCCCTATGTTGACGAATCAAGATCAAGTTGTTATTTTGTGGTTGACTATTGGCTGCTTGAATTTCTGGGCTTCTCTGTAAAGTAATTCCTTTCTGTCATACACAGAATATTTCCACAAATAACATTTGGGTGGTCTTCAACCAAGGAATTGGTCATCCAAACTCTTGGTTTTTGTTACCTATTTCTGATTGCTTATTATTGATTATTCATACTATATATCTTTATTGTTATATATTTTTATATATTAATCATGTAATGTATAATATAATGTATGATTATGATACGTATTTCATAATGCATATTTAATAGCTATATATGATGTTAACATTATTATATATGAATATATCTTCATTGTTACTTGCTGCCTCAGTTTATCACTTACTAAATTTAGGAAGATGTTAATTTTTTTCTGCTAGGCACTCTCATGTACTATAATAGAAACCCTTGAGGCTTTAATGTCAGAGAATATTGTCAAACTATTTTATGAAGTATTCTTTCTCTTTTTAAAATTCAATTTTATCTTCAGTTCCAAATTCTCTCCCTCCCTTTCTTCTTTCCACCCCCTGCATTGTGAAAACAAGAAAAACAAAACCCATCACAAATGTGTCAAGTAAGATAAAACAAATTCCTATGTTGACCATGTCTAATTTAAAAAAAAAAAAGAAAGAAAGAGGGGGCAGCTGGGTAGCTCAGTGGATTGAGAGCCAGGCCTAGAGACAGGAGGTCCTAGGTTCAAATCTGGCCTCAGACACTTCTCAGCTGTGTGACCCTGGGCAAGTCACTTGACCCCCATCGTCTACCCTTACCACTCTTCTGCCTTGGAGCCAATACAAAGAATTGACTCCAAGATGGAAGGTAAGGGTTAAAAACAAAAAAAAATTTAAAAATTAAAAAAAGAAAGAAAGAAACATGCACACAAAGTTTTTCTTAAGGTCAAGAGAAATGTCCAGTCTTTGACCTGGAGTGGGCCTTAAAGGTCCCTTAGTCCAACCTTTTCTTTTTACAGATGAGGCTGAAGCTCACAGAGGGGACATGATTTGTCCACATATCTGGGATTTTGTTAATATAGAAAGCTGCTGGGGAAGGAACTCCTCCTAGTACAGAAAGGCAACGTTAGCCTCAGAGTTGGTTGGGTCATTGATGGGTTAAGTGCTGTGTCCATGGTTCTGTTTTGTACATCCTAATCAGAACTGGAACTCCAGGCCTCCCAATTCCAAAGCCAGTCCTCTGCCCATGGTACCATATTCCCTTAACCGACATGGTTTGATTTCTTTCATGTTCAAATCTATTAGTAAGTCATGAAATGGGATTGGAGGAGCCCACTATAATTGTTGAAATACTGCACTTTTATTGTACCAATCAAATCCTACTATATTAAATGACATTGCATGAAAAATCTCTATAATCATATTTTCTTTTATAAGTGTTGGCTTCCTGGGAGGGGAATGTGGGGAAGTAAACATTGGGAAATGCAGGTAACATGAAAACTATATTTTTTATATATCAATAAAAATTAATTTGAAAAAAATTTAATTTCTAAGCCATAATATACATTTTAAAGTTACATTCAAAGCAATAAAATTCTAATGTAGACAAAATAATCAGAAAGTAGAATTGATTATAAAAGAACTTGACCTACAAGAAATACGTCTATGGAGAAATCAAACCACTAAACAGATTCTTAAATTACTCTGGTGATAGGATTAAACTATGCTTCTTTTCTATATTTTTACTTTTTTCCAATGATTTTGTTCATGATTTTTTACTCTATCCATCCCATGTCCATAAGAAATTACCTTTTTTTTTTTCTTTATCTCCCTCAGTATGTATTAACACCATTTGAAATTAGGGTTTCTATTCTTACCTAATAGTATGTTGATATTCTTGTATTAGACTATTTCACATTTTACAGTATAAATTTCAGCATAGTCTCATGAAGGAAATATTAAGGAGAGAAAAACTGCTTTGAATTCCATCCTTATATTCATTTATTTTCATCATCAGCGAGCAGGGACTATTTTTTGCCTTGTGTCTCCCCTATTTAGCACAGTGCCTGACATATACCTGGTACTTAATAAGAGTTGATTTGCTCCTTCAAGGCATTGGTGATTTGGGGTCTTTTAATCATGCAGCATTAAGTTCTCTTTGTATGCATTGAACTCATTATTCCTTGTTTTATTTTCTAACCCTATCAACAGCGCAGCGATGGACCCTATGCCCTGGTATTAGTACCAACAAGAGAGGTAGGCTGTCTGACTCTCAAGGTTAATCCTAAGCAAGTATTTTCAATGTTGTCTTATTGAGTTTCAAACTTTTCTTTTTACCCCCTGAATATTTCCTCCCTCAAAGCCAACAGATGTGGGCAAACTGTCACATACACCTTTACCTATTTCTTCCCTATTTTTCTGAAATTCTTCCTTTCTCACTCTATTATTCCTTCTGGAAATTTATGAAGAAAATTCAGCTGCCAAAGTATAGACATGAGTTTCCTTATTGTCTGAAAACCAAGTGAAGTTTTATGAAAGCTTCATTCCTTAAAATGAGGTAGAAACCCATTTGTATTTTGTTGCCCCCCCAAGCAGGGCTTCCCCACTCAACTTAACCCCAAAGCAAGATCAACATGTATTTCTTTAAAACAGTTTTTAAGAAGCCACTCCTGCCAAAAATCTTACTTATTTCCTAGAACTGGGAGCCTCCCAAGATTTTTCTTCCTTAAAATTCTCTCCTATATAATTTACTTTATTTGCCTACAAAGGCAATTTCAGAACAGGGTGTCAATGTTTTCTAATCAAATGCTAATAACTTTCTGTGCAAGAGAATTGATCCGCAGGTATCTAATTTGGGGGCACAGTCTTTTATACAACCTACAGTGCAATATCTCAGCTCAATTCCAGGAAAGGAGAAGGCACTGAAGCTATTTAAATTTTTACAACAGCAAACTTGTTACTTCCCTATGATGCTTTATGAATACTAAGCATGTGGAAACTATGTAAGCTTGGTTAAAGTGATACTGTCAAGACCTTTTTGGTGGTTGTTAAAGGGTGATAATTAATCTCATTTTTACTTTCTTTGACTCCCAGTGCTTTTTTGCAGACTTGGGAAATGAACATCCATCTCTCTACCTTAAAATATTAAAATTCCCTTAGTTGTTCACTCAGAAGACAGTCAGCTGTTCAACCTTTGTAGCAAAGTTTCTAAGTGTTAACCTGTTGCATCACCATTCTGATTTTGTTTCTCGAAGGAGTCAAATCCAGGTTGACTTTGTTTCATTTCCTTCTATATTTGTGTACCAAAGATGTCTAAATGCTTGTGTGGTGCTCTGGGAATTTGAGCCAGCAGAGGGAGCACAAAACACTATTTTTGTGTAAGTCTAAGAAATAGATGTGGGGATGTGTTTACCCTCTCTCTTCCACTATACTCTCCATGGGTTTCAGAACTAGTATATGAGGGAGGGGACAGTTAGTGTAGATAGTGTTTATCTTTTTTTCTTGAATTACTTATTATAAGTTTTCATTTGGGTCAGAATTGAAATACTAATCACTTTGTTCTGCCTCTCTTTTTTAAAATATCTACCTCACCTTTTTGATATTTGTAGCTGGCTCTACAGAGCTTTGATACCATCCAGAAACTGCTTAAGGTAAGGAAAGCCATAAGCTGAGTCGTAGCCTTCAGTTTTTTCAAAGTAAGGAAACAAACACACCTTAAAAACTCAGGAAAAGATTTTTGTTTCCTCTATTCCTTGATCTTCCATCATATTCTACTGGAGAGCCACTCGTCCCAATTTTGGAATTAGAAGGATTTTGCCCCTGTCACTTGCATCAGATATTGGCCACTGCTAGATTCTTGGCTCTTGCCTGGTTGATTATTGGTATCCTTCATTGCTTATATTCCCTCAAAATGTTCACCATGACTAATTGTGCCAGTGAGCATCTGAAGCAACTTTAAAAGCTGTAATCAGTGTTTGTTTTATGAGACCAAGGAAAAGAGTGCAAAATCTCAATTTCTGGCAAGACCAGACTAGAAAAGTCCATTTTCCCCATTGGTTAGGTATTGGGAAGAATGCTTCATTAAATTTTTTTACCATAAGCAATAGACTTGTGAAACTTGTTTTTCCATCTATGTTATAAGGAGAAGAGCAGTAACCATTTGAAGCAATGGAAAAAATGAATACATTTCTATCCTCTTATAGATGGAAAGCCTGTTGTGGAATTAAAATTTCAGTTACTGCCAGTCTTAACTATGAGTATTGTAATGCCTGTGTGTTGTATATCTCCTATTAGGCCTAGTACAGCACAGTGGTAGGCATGGAATCTTTTTCCTGATTTGTTTAAAGGAGAAAAAAAAATACTTTTTAAGATTTATCCTTGTAATTTTGATTTAAAAAAAAAAAAGCTTTATATTAATCTTTAACTGTTCCCTCCATTGCAGCCATTTACCTGGATAGTGCCCGGAGTGTTAATGGGGGGAGAGAAGAGAAAATCAGAAAAGGCCAGGTAGGAACAAACAAAATTCTATTTTGGGGTCCCACTCCTTTCATTGCATCCCTTTTAAAATCATTCTTACTCATGGATCCTTTAAACCAGAAGAGAAGCTTCTCTCAAGCTGTGTGCTCTATGGTTCCAATACAGAAGAAGCTATCAGGTCAGCAGGGAGCAGTCACATTCAGACAGTTAGGTCTGTTTTTAAAATATTGGTGAGCTTTCTGAGGTAATGTTCCCTAGGGTGGTTAGTAGTAGTAGTTAGTAGTAGTGGTAGTAGTAGTAGTAGTAGTAGTAGTAGTAGTAGTAGTAGTAGTAGTAGTAGTAGTAGTAGTAGTAGTAAAGTTTCTTTTTTTGTTTGTTTGTTTGTTTGTTTGTTTTTTAAATTCAGCATCTACATTGGTTCTTAATACCCTATTGCCTTCTCTGCAATAAGACCAGGTGGAAAATTGTCACTAGAAGAAAAGTCCAAATCATTTGTTTGCTTGTTTTTTCAATCTTTTGTATTGTTTTGTAAGTTGATAATTGGTCACAATGTCGAAATGCGCCTACATTCTTTAACCTGAAACCCAGTTATCTAATATTGTTCTTGGCTTTTAAAAATTATGTTCAGCAAGATAGAAAGGTTGCAGAAGACTGTTTTAACTCAAATGCAACTCGTTAACCATATATTTTCATTTTGTCTGTTGGATTGAGGGACTTCTCATGATTTTATGGCATATGCAATACTACTCAAAAAACCAAATTCACTTGTAATCTTTTATGTTTTTTCTTGAGATATCTACTGATATAGATACATTTTGTTTACTCCATTTTGGGGGGTATTTTTTTTTTAAACAGACTACGTAAAGGGATAAACATCCTAATCTCCACGCCTGGGCGTCTGGTAGATCACATTAAATCCACCAAAAACATTCATTTCAGTCGAATCCAGTGGTTGATTATTGATGAAGCAGACAGGTGAGCTTCCTTTTGCTCAACCCACAGGCTTTATAGGGAAGTGTTTTCTGTTTTAATCTCTGTAGCCCACAACCTGACTCATTTCCCTTAACATAAATGGAAATTCCTCTCTCTTGCAATGTCAGGATCCTGGACTTGGGTTTTGAGAAGGACATCACAGTGATTCTCAATGCCATAAATGCAGAGTGTGAGAAACGTCAGAATGTCCTTTTGTCAGCCACTCTCACTGAGGGTAAGTTGGATGGTGTTGGCAATGTCTTCATTTTTAATGTAAATAACCTGAATTATTAACTGAAATGAATGTGACACATATACACACCCATATGGGGATTACTAACTATAACTAGTACCTTAGAGGGAATCACACAGTAGAAGGTGGGACCTATGTAGGGAGAATGCACCATATAGAAACACCAATGGCTCCATTAGTTGGCTTTGCTTCAGTGCTTTTCTTTATTCTGTGGAGGGTTTCCATGACGGGTACAGTGAGCAGCAAAACCTGAAGAATCCAGTCTATCAGGAAAGACTACAAAGAAGAGAAGAGCCCTGGTCTGGGAGTCCTGTGACCCAACTTCAGATTCAGGCTCTTGTGTGACTGGAGCAAGTTATCTCTCCTCACTGAGTCTCAGTTCCCTCATCTGAAAAACGAGAATATTGTCTTCAAAACCCTTTTTAACTCTAAATCTTCTGGTCTCTGTGGATTCAGGATGTGCTCTCTGAGAGCAGCCCATTGAAAATAGGCATATAAGAGGCAGCTAGATGGCTCAGTGGATAGAGAGAGAGGTTCAAATGTATGCTTTGACACTTCTAGCTATGTGACCTTGGGCAAGTCACTTAACTCCATTTGCCTAGACCTTACTAAGACAGAAGGTAAGGGTTAAAAAAAAGAGAGAGAAAATAGACTGTTAAAAAAAAAAACCCAAAACACCAAATCTTATCTTCATTGTTCTCAAGTGTGTGTTTAATGTAGCCTTTGTCCCTTGGACTGTTGTTAGCCACCCTCATTTCTGTTGAGCTTTCCACCATCACTGTTTTGATCCATTTTAAAGGTGAAGAACCTAAAGGCACAGAAATATTAAATGATCTGCCTTATCAAGGTCATATATTCAGTTACTGACCAAATAGTGACTAGAACCCAGCTTTTCTGACTCCTAGCCCAGTGCTCTAACCTTCAGCCTTTGCAGGAAACTCGCCTATGTGCCTGTACATGCAACGTGCATGCAACATGGGGGAGTGGGGCGGAGTGGCTCTGCCCCCATAGGGTAATGTTATAGGCATGAGTGCATTAACACTAGATTATAAAAGCTGCCGTTGGAAAGAGGCCCCACTAAAAGTCCTAATATCCTAAGGAGGTGGTGTATGTGAGAGAGACCCATTTCACATTGTGGAGTAATAAGACAAAAAAATAGCTAACATTTTAAGGTTTGCAAAGCTCTGTACATGTTCTCTTATTTGATTTATCACTGGTTTCTCCATTTCCCCCTGATAAAAGGTGTAACGAGGTTGGCAGATATCAGTTTGCACAATCCAGTCAGTATTTCTGTATCAGATGAAGCCTGTGACCAACGCACAAAAGGATACAAAACAGCCGCAGAGTCCGGTCACCTAGGAGCAAGTGCTGAGCCGGACAGCTTTGCCGTGCCTGAGAAACTCCAACAGCACGTGACGCTGGTGCCCAGCAAACTGAAGCTCGTCACGCTAGCAGCCTTCATTCTCGGAAGATGCGAGGTGAGCCCGGGGCCCGGGCCTGCTCAGCCTTTAGTCTGGATCGGGGAAGAACGAGCCAGACGTCCACAGGGGTTGGGCCTCGATAGAAAGCTGCCCAGCAGCTGAACGTGTCTGTTTTTTCAGGCTGCAGCCTCATGAGTAATTCTGGCATTGTATTTAGGCATGTACAGGAGGGCACTTACAGTCGTGATGTGCAGAGTGAAGCACCCCCCAAAAGTCTCTCTCCAAAGACTGATGTTGATGACATTATAATAGGCAGTCGGAATATTTGGGGGCTCATTCCAGAGAAGGAATGGCTAGTGGGTTTGGATTTTTAAGGATTGTAGTATTTGTAGTATCTATTTATTCTATTCATATATAATGCCTTGCCCCTAAGGGCCATTTGAAATAGGAAAGTTGTAGGTGGAGAAACTCAAGAATCAAGTCTCAAGAGTCTCAAAAAGGGAAACAATCTCAACCAAGTCCTTACTGTGTCTCTGAGACAAGCAGGCCCAAGTCACAGCCTTGATAAAACGCCATCGGCTTTTCACAGATACAAACAAACCAATCCCGTGGTAGGCTGTAGCCATTTAATGACCTCTCCTGCATCCTTCTTAGGAACAGGGTGAGGGTGGTCCTTTTGAGGACTCATTTCCATTACCCAGATTTGCAAATCTTTGTCAGCATGGCCAGTCATCCCGGCAACAGATTCATTTTGTGTATTAGCCTGATCACAAAATCTCTTTTTTGTTTTGTTTTGTTTTGCCTTGAATTGGAACAGTTCGAGAAAGACCAGAAGCTGATTGTCTTTTTCTCGAGCTGTGAGCTGGTTGAGTTCTACTACCATCTCTTCCTCCAGACCCTGCTGGGCAGCTCCACGGCCCCAGCATCAGGGCAGTCACCATCTGCCTCCTCCCGATTAAAATTCCTGCGTCTGCATGGCAACATGGAACAGGAGGTAAGCCCTGCCACCTCTCACCATGGGACAGAATATCCCTGAGATTAGAAGCTAGGGAAAGACCAGCCCAAGTGCCATCTACACCGTCCTCCAGGTTCAGTGTTGGGTTGCATCCCCTCTGAATTCTCTCCTGGCCTGGGGGAAGAGTTATTGTTTTGCCTAAAATGAGCCTCCCATCAGAGATGGTAAATAGATTGGACTGATTTATTGATCTGGGCAGGGGAGGACTATAAGTCCCTCATCTGCACCAGGAGCTGGGCTTGGTTGCCCCTTGTTGCTGGCCTCTCCACCACCTAAGAGATCTAGCAGGCCCTAAGTTTGGCCTGAATCTACCTCAACCAGCTGTTAAGGCAACAGAGCACCACTAAGTAGCTGGCACCAGGGAAGGGTTTTGCCTTTTTAGTACCCAGTGTGTAATTAGTGCTTGATGTCTTCAAATTAAGAGCATTAATGGAGCTAAATTGTGGATCCCATATGGTACTGCTGAGCGTGACTGCTGTCATTGTCAACAAGATACAGCGCTCTCTCTTTTTAAAAAATCTTTTTGGGAGCAAGTACAGTGCACCAGAGGGGCTTTGGGTCCCATCTCCATACTTGGCACAGAATTACATATCTTGTCTGGGATCAAGTGTGTTAAGTTTTGCTTTTTTAGGCATTTGGACAGCTCTCTCATTCAACCTTGTACTCTAACTAGGTCACACATTTAGGGAAGCCAAGCCAGTTTGGGAAGCAAAGCTTTAGGCAAGCATTAGAAGCATGGAACAATGGACCAGCAGAAAGTGAACCTGAGTGATGTTATCTCAGGAAAGTGATAATGAGACTGGTTGGGAAAACTTGAAATGGTGAAATAAAATCAATGACCTGGAAGTAGGATGATGTAGGCGAGTGCCATTGTTTTGAATGAAATAGAATGGCAAAGCTGGAAGGAACCTTGAAAATTGGACACAACCTCCTCATTTTACAGATGGGGAAACTGAGGCCCAGAGAGAGGAAGTGACTTTCCCCCAAGCCACAGAGTGAGTTGACATCAGAGCCAGGATAGCTGGGATCTCTGTATCCTGACTCCCAGTCTTTCTAGTCCTAGCATGCTACCTCTTACACTTTTCCTAATTCTTCAGTGGAAGAGAAAGTGTTGGGTTTTCCATTTATCCAACCCTCATTGATCTTAGCAGTTTGGGCTATCCTTCTAGCACAAATCAAGATCTCTTGTCATGAGAGACCCAGGGCTTTGATAAAGTGACATCCTGGAGGCTGGATTTCTGTTTTTTGGTAGAAATGTGTGAGAACTCAGAGTTCTGCTAGTGGAAAGGTAGAGACCAGGATGGAGTCAGAGAGCTCTGTAGCTCCATGTTTCTACCCTCCCTTTAGAAAGCAGTTGCCTTATTTTCATTTCAGGACCTCAGTGAGTAGAAGTAAACCGCAATAATAGTGATGCCTCATATTTACACAATACTTTAAACAAAGGATCAGTCTTCTCAATGTTTCAGGGAAGCAGGTACAGGTTAAGTGGAGTTATCCCAGTTTTTCAGATGGAGAAATTGAGAGAACAAATCTTTACTCAAGATGGAGCTGCTGATAGAACTTGTTCATTGCTTTGTCCATTGAACTTTCTGTAAGTTTTCCTAAATGATTCTCATAATTTTGCTAAATGCAGTTGATAATAGAAAAACAAAATAGATTGGAAGGAGGCTTTCCATGGTAGAATGTGATAGGAACTGAAAAGATTTGGTAGCTCCTCCTGTCCTCCCTCTCCACTCCCTCTAAAGAAATATATTTTATATTCAATGTAGGTGTCATAGCACAGATTCTTAAGAACTCTCCTGAGATTTAAGATCCTGGTTCCAAATAGAGCTCAGGGAAACTAAGGCCTCAACTTGTTTTTGCAGGATGGTGACTGTCACCAAGTAACTGCTTGACAAATGCTTGTTTTTTGTTTTGTTTTTTTAAACCCTTACCTTTCTGTCTTGAAGTCAAATACTGTGTATTGGCTCCAAGGCAGAAGAGTGGTAAGGGCTAGGCAATGGGGGTCAAATGACTTGCCCAGGGTCACACAGCTAGAAAGTATCTGAGGTCAGATTTGAACCTAGGACCCTCCTGTCTCTAGGCCTGGCTCTCAATCCATTGAGCTACCCAGCTGCCCCTCAAATGCTTGTTGATTGACTGATGGATCTGTACTCCATTCAGTCCTTCCTTCTCCCCATTTGCTTAATCTGTCACAGTCTCTCTCTGGGCCCTTGGGCAAATTACTTTACCTGTTGGGGACTCAGCTTTCCCATCTGTAAAATGAGACGATTAAGCTGGGTGATCTCCAAAGCCCCTTACAGCTCTAAGAATCTGTTTGCCTGGGGAGTGAAATAAGCCATTTCCCCTCCTATCTAGTCTCTGAAGTCATAGCTTTTATGCAATATGTGTCAGGGATCATGGTGGGGCGTAGGTTGGACATTCCTCATGCAGGCTTGAGCTTCATTACTGTTCAAGGCAGTCCTGGCACAAAGGATGGTCCATAGAAATCAGGCCTGAATCAAAGGCTGAGCTGCTCCTGGCTCTGACCATTGTGCCCCCCTTTCAGGTGCTTGATAAATGTGGTGCCAGGGCCCATGGCATTCCTGGAGAGCTTAGAAGAGTTGCTGCCTTTACTTAGGCCTCAGCCTCCTGGCATATGGACATGGACAGCAGTCCCTGACTACTCAGAAGCCTATGCCTTGAATACCATCAAAACTCATCCTTCAGGGGAATGAATAAAGGAAAAAGAAGTGTTCTTCATTTTTCTGGTTGAGTAATTCCCATTTTTTTTTCTTTTTTAATGTGACCCTTTAAAAAAAATGAACTGGGGGAAGCCAGATATCTCAGTGGATAGGGAGCCAGGCCTGGATACAGGAGATACGGGGTTCAAATCTGGCCTCAGACACTAGTGTATGACCCTAAGAAAGTCATCCCCCCACCCACCCACCCCCATTTGTCTACCCCTTACTACTCTTCTGCCTTGGAACTGATTCTAAGACAGAAGGTAAGAGTCTTAAAATACCTAAAGAATTTTTAATGTTAAAAATTGGGAACCACTCACAATGATAGTAGTTATGTCATCAAAATCTATTGATTAATATAGGACAGGATTCAGTAGTGCTTTTAAATACATTTTTGGCCCCTCCTCTTTATTTATTGCTTTTTTTATTCAAAATTTTGCAAAACCAAATGAAGCAAGCATTTCCATATACAATGAAAAAGAAGATAGTACAAAATGAAATCACAAATCTCCTATGTATTTATCATTCTTTCCTTCAGATCTACGTAACAAATCCTGTCCATCTCAGTTTCTCCCTACCCTGCCTGCATCACAAGGTGGCCAACATGTACATATAAATTAAGTCTTTCATATTTTACCTTTCTGTTCACTTTCTGGAGGTAACATTAATAGTTTATATTCTTCCAACATTAATTCTGCGGCTGTGTAAAATTTTCTCTTGGTTCTACTCATTTCACTGTTCGTTATCTTATGTAGTTCTGTCCAAGTTTGTTTTTTTTTTTTTTAACTCAGTCTATTCATAGTTTCTTATGGCACATTAGTATTCTATCACAGTCATATACCGCAGTTTGTTCAGCCATCCCCACCTCCAGTTGATGGGCATCTCCTCAGTTTCCAATTCTTTGCCACCACAAGGAGAGCTGCTGTAATATTATGGAACATATGGATTCTTTTCCTCTTTTCCTGATCTCCTTAAGAAACAGACCCAGCAGTGGTATTGCCAAGTCTAAGGTTATTCACACAGTTTTATAACTCTCTGGGTGTAATAAATTTCCATTTTATTAATTGCTATACTATAGATATACATTTGAAAAATAGTAATGCCTATTAGTGTAAACTTTCATTTCAGACTACAGAAGCCATGTTTGCTAAATAAGGATCAGAATGGCAGTGCTTGGCGCTCATATAGGTTTTCCAATGTTTTACAATAAATCTGATCCTGCTAATCTCCAACCACAAGTTGGAAAGCACTATTTTAGAACACTTGTGTGAAAATTTGTTCAGAGTAATTTCTGAGTTGGTAACTATGCTCCCGAACTCATAGACTTAAAGATGGAATGGATCTTAGGAAGCATATAATCTAACCACCCTGTGTGATAGGTGAGGAGACAGGCTAGAGAGAGCCTAAAATCACACAGGTAAGTAAATGACAGAGCTAGAACCAGACTAATTCTCTCTGTTAAGTTTTCTGACCTGCATATAAGGTCTTGGGTCATATTTTTTCTTGGTTTTGACCTGTGTTCTCAAGGATTTGTTTCTATGAATGTGTTGCTATTAAATTCATACTAATAAGGTTTATTTATTTTGGGGGGGGGTTGTTTTTGTTTTTTTTTTGTTTTTTGAGGTGGGATGTGATAGTAAAAAAAATAATATTCTTCCTGAGGCTTGAGAATCTTGTGTTCTCCATGCTTTGAATAGGCAGGTTCTTCCATGAATGTTTTTTTACTTTTTCCACTGTTGGCTCTTTTCATTGTCATTTTCTTCCTCCTCAGTGGAACCTTAATAGTGCTACTGTCAGCTTTTGGAGGTCCTTTCCCCTTTCTCATGGCAAAGCCCCGCCCTTCCTTAAAATAAACATAAAAGTAGAAAATTGGAAAAATAGGAACATTTTGCTTGGCTGAAAATAAAAATCTTTATTTTTTGTTTTATAGGAAAGAACAGCAGTTTTTCAGGAGTTCTCACTGTCCAAATCAGGCATCTTGCTTTGTACGGTATGTATTTTTCACTAGTGCCTAGGGAAGGGAAGGAGAGATTGGATTTTGGGAAAAGGGTGGGGTCTTAGCATTTGTGTTTTCATCAACCCTACAGGGATAGGGGATACTACTGGCTCCCTTGTGTTGCTGGCCTTCCTGTAATGCTGATTTGTGGCCTGCCAGTGCTTACACATAGTCTGCTACAACAGTGTAGAAGGCTGGCCTATTTGCTCTCTAATAGTGGCAGCTGTTGGTCTGAAAATGTGTGAATCTTGGTGATTTCTACCCACCGAAAACTTGTAAATTATAGCTATCGGGAGTAATTAGAGCTGAGAAACTCTTTCCAGGTCTGAAATTACTCTGCTTGCTTCTGCACATCTTTCCTTAAAGGAAAATAGATGCAGTTTGGCAGATTTGATTTGCTGTCTTATAAAACTATCATTTGCCCTGCAATTTTCAGGGCCAGTTCATTCAGCCTCAATCCTTGCAATTTTGGATGACTACTCTTTCCAGTGTAGAGTCTGACCTGTTTAATGCACATCTCCCTTGTGCTTGTCTAAAACTGAAGAACCTACATCTTCCATGCTTCATACTCCCCAGAGATGTACTCTCATAAGACCAAAATAGACTTCTCTGATTGTACCATCTTGGAGAATACAACTTTAATCCCCAATTGATTATTTGAGGAGTCTCTGTATGCACAGTAATGAATTTCAGTTGCATTGCACTATATATTGTGAATCTTAGTCAACAAATGCTAGGTAGGAACATGGAGAAACTTATCACATTGGGTAACTCTCTAGGCTGTATTCAATACAATTATTTACATTTTTTTTTTTTAGAGAATTCATTGTTCTCTTGAATTGAATTAGGATTGACTTCCTTCTCAGTTATCTTATTTAAAGTTTGGGAATGAACTTTTGTTTTTCTATGGATGTATATATAATGTGTATTGTCAAGTAAAAGGCTTGCCTAATGACTCACTAATTCTATTTATCACAATAAGCAGAGTTGACACTTATAATCAGAGGCACCGTAACCAGATGCCAGTCAGAATAGCTGTGTCTCTGCCATTCTGGCATGTTGCCACCCCAGATCATAGATCAAAGGTGGAGAGTTGGAAGGGACCTTAGAGGTCATAGAACCCAACCCCCCCCTCCCCCCTCATTTTACAGGTGTTGAAACTGAGCCTGAGAGGATAGGTGACTTGCCTATAGTCATGTGGATAGGTAGCTGAGTTAGGTATAAACTCCATGTTCTCCTGACTCCAAATCCAGCACTCTAGCCACTACACCACAGTCTCCCAAAAAGGTTCATGCCCAGTTTTGCAAAGGTAAGGAGTCCATCAAATCTAAATGATCAGGGTTCATATTTTTTTAAAGAATTATCTTCAGATGTCATAATCTGGAGCAGGCCTAGACTATCAATACAGTAAAGCCTTTGGACCTTTTCTCAGCATAATGTGATCTTTTTTTAATTCATAATTGAAAGAAATGCAAATTTTCAGTAAGAAGTTAGTAAAAATAAAGATATGATTTTTTTTTTCCTATCCAGTTTCACAAATCCTCTGAAATCTATCACTGGACCCCAAGTAAGAATTAGAGGAATGAAGACATTTCCAAATAATTTAAGGTCTTGACCAAAAAGAAAATTTGTACTTTATGTATAGCATGGATATAATTAAGGAGACTTGGTATTGAAGACAAATGCCAAAATCTATTTTCTGAGAAGCAGAAAAAAGGGAATAGCCCACATTTCCATAGCACTTTCTTTAGAACAACCTTAGAGATTGATAGCACAAGAGTTATTTTCATTTCACAGGTGAGGAAACTGAGGCTTAGAGCTGAATTGCCCATTGTTATATAACTAGTACTAAGGCTTGATGTGGTCTCCTTTCTAGTCTCCAGCAGTTTTTCCACTACACCAAGATGCTAAAATTGATGTATTTGCTACTCTTGGGGATTTGTTGCTCACATACATTGAAGTATCTTGGGGAGTGGGCAGTGTTGTGTGCTGCCTATATCAAAACTAAAAAGCAGTGGGTTACCTTGTTTTGAAGTTTGGAAGGCAGCAAGTAGGTCAGACCAACAATAGGATATCTCAGCTCTGTCTTTAACAGTGCTGGAAGGTGAATAAGTTGCAAAATCATTCCTTGGAAATTGGCTTTTTTTTTTTTTAGGTATGCAAATGCCAGTGTGCTTTGTGAGTCAGGTGAACAGTGAGCCTCAAAGAAAGCTTACAAGTAGCCATGGATCAGGTAGTTTTTTTCAGTAACTCCACATGGAAGGAAAGAGCATTGCTTCTGAAATGAAATTCTCAGCTGGGGTCAAGAGCATGTGATGACTTCCCTGGGTTTCTCTGGTTATGAGTAGTCCTTGGTGCTTGTTAAAGCAGCTTTGTCAAAGGGTTCAAAACTGCTGCCAACCTCACAAACTTTTTCCTAAGCCACCAGATTTCATCCTGACTTACTCACTTTTGCCTGTGGCATAGCAATGACTGTAACCAAAGACAGAGAACAGCATTGATTTAACCGAGTATGGCCCAGAGCCCTGGTATTTCTTGTAGGTCAAAGAACTGGGGTTTTGTAATTATGCCACTGAGTAGTAAGATGGCACAGTGGATAGAGTTCCGAGCCTGGAGTCAGGAAGGCCTGAGTTCAAATGTGGCCTCCAATATTTGCTAGCTGTGTGACATTGGACAAGTCATTTAATTTTGCTTGCCTCTGTTTCCTCATCTTTCAAATGAGCTGGAAAAGGAAATGACAAATCCCTTGATTTTCTTTGCCAAGAAAACCCCAATTGGGGTCATGAAAAGTTAGACACAACTAAAAAAGTCATTCCACAGGTGGTATTCAAAATCCCTCTGTAATGGAGGCAGCTAGAGGTCTTAGTGGATTGAGAGCCAGGCCTAGAGACGGGAGGTCCTAGGTTCAAATCTGGCTTCAGACACTTCCTAGCTCTGTGACCCTGGGCAAGTCACTTAACCTCCCTTCTCCACCCCCGTTGCCTAGCCTTTGCTGCTCTTATGCCTTAGAATCAATATCGTGTATTGGTTATACGGTATTGATTCTAAGCCAGAAGGTAAAGGTTTTTTGTTTTGTTTTGTTTTGATCCCTCTGTAATGTTGAATGGACTTTAAGAGTTTTTGTGGCCGAAAAATTTATCAACCTCTGTCCAACCTGGTTATGAACTTCTCTTACCTTAAGCTAGGCTGATCCCTGGAGTCTGTTCTAAGACCTCATGCCTAATACCTTTCTAGCTCAGTAGAGACTGCCAGGTCCAATTGGCCTTTGAGGGCCCAAAGTCATCTCTATGTCCTATGATAAGGCACCAAGCTAGGACTTCATTCGAGAAGTGCTGTTAGTACATTAAAAATAGTATTTGCTGTCTGTCTGATTTCCGTAAGGCCCATGGGCTTGGGCTGATTTTCATGGCTATGCTCAATGTGCTCTGGTTATGGTGTCATGCAGGCTGTTCTGGTGTCCTGCGCCTGCCACTCTTACCCTTTACTCTGAAATGCAGCCTCCTGTGGACTCTTGCCCTGGTAGAATGGACGGGGAGCTCCATTTCCCTCACTTCCTAACCAGGGTTTAAGCCCGAGTTCTCCAGTGATAAAAGATTGTCCTTTTATCCAATGTCCCTGCTGCCTCACCTAACATATTTGTTTGTTTTAACCTGAAGCTTCTGGCAGGAGAGCTGCAGGGCACACTCGACACACTGTCATAGATCATGCCAGGGTTAGGAGGAGGGATTGTCACCCTGCTTCCTTTTAAGCAGCCTGTTGCTTGCCAGGCTATCTGAATGCTCTCCAGGAGCCTCCTTAGTGTTAATGAGGAACGAGAGCCACGTCAGGACAAGGCAGATGGAGAATTGGCTTCTTTTGATAAAGAGGAAGCATGTTGTTAATTGTTCTTCGTCCTCCTCCCCCTCCCCATGCTACCCCCCATATTGTCCTCTTGGCATTTTATTTTATCACCCCAAGAGGCTTATAATGAAACCTGAAGAGTGGGTGACTTCTACAAGGATCTGGAAATTATGTAACTGTCAAAAGTTACAATAGCCTGTCTTTACCTGTCAAAATGTGTGTGCTCATGGGGCGGGGGGAATTGTTATTCCTACTGAAAGGTTTTTCACTCTTGTTCATTTGGTATCCTATACGCTATCTTCAAGACATTATAGAAGATGCTAAGGATACAAAAAAGAAAAGCTATGAAATGTCTTCCCCTAAGGGGTTTACAAACTAATTTAATTTTTATAGTATTCTGTCTGACTTGAATCACAGGCTCCATGAAATTAGGGATCCTTCTCTTTGCATTCCATATAGTTTTTTGGAGCTTCTTATACCTTTTTGCCCTTGGTAGATATTTAATACTTGAAGTTGATATTAATTCCGTTAAATCTAACATACATTTATAAAGCCACTACTGTGTGCATAGTGGGAAGCTAATTGGTGCATTAGGTAGAACAATGGACTTAGAGTTGGGAACATGTGAGTTCAAATCAGGCCTCCAGCAATAATTAATAGTTAGATGACCCTGAGCAAGTCACTTAACCTCAGTTCCTCGTCTTTAAAATGAAGATATTGGAAAAGGAAATGACAAACCATTCCAGTATCTTTTGCCAAGAAAAATTCTGTCCATGGAGTGACACAGTCAGACACAACTGAACAACAATACCAACAATATATACACTAAGGCACTGTGCTAGGTGCAGTAGACGTGGATATTTAAAAAAAATTATACTAATCTCCTCAAAGAGCTTATAATATATTAGGGTGAAGTATCCATGTGCACAATAATGAGGTAGAGGGTGGACAAGAAGCTTTTTGGGGGAGGAAGCCACCAATCAACAAAAGGGCCATTTGACCAATTAATTTTATTTCCTGGGCGATTTGGGACTAGCAGAAGTTCTGAGATTAATGTATATGTGGCATTTGGCAAGAAAACATTTTAGAGTTTGTCCCATTCTCCAGAATGAAATTGAAGAGCCCAAGAGATAAGATATAGAAATGGGAAAGGTTTTTTTTTTAATTTAACTTTTAGGTTTATGAAATGGAAAGATGAAAAGAGGAACAAGACCATGAATAAAAGCAGTCCAGAAATGATGTATCCAAATTGCCTCAGTGTCGTTAAGGCCCATAGTTAGCGCTGCCTACTGGTATGTGAGGCTTCCTCTGATTGTCCTTCATGTGCTTTGGGTACACTGAAGAATAACAGTCCTAGCACAGCCTCATTCTGGCTGACTGGTTATGAGTCAGCCTCCCTTGCTGCCCAGAGCACATGGTTCTTTTACGAAGGACAGTCAAATAATCTGCTAATCTGCCCTGTTTTCCTCTAGCTTCTTGATTTCCTTTGCCTCATGCACCTTCTTGTGTCTGCCTGGTTCTTATTTCCTCTCCTACTGGTTTATTTCCATGGTGCCAAATAGTCAGGAAGACAAAGGAGGTGATCCTACAGGGTGACGGGGGATGCCGAAGAACGGAAAATTCCCTTCTTCAAACTGCCTTAAGTTTTTCCTCACTCTTTTCTAGGATGTATCTTTTAAACAAAGTTCATCTCCTCCATGTTATTTTTTTAAATGGAAAGATCACTTGGAGATCGTTTGTTGTTTACTCAGTCACGCTAACTCATGTTGCCAGTTTTTTGGCGGCTCCAGCCAAGAGCTCTCGCCTCTGACAGTTTCTGCACTCTCTCCTTCCTCCTCTGATTACGCAGCCCAATCTGTCACCCGGACAACAGGGGCCTGTACCCTGCTGATGGCTTTCCACACTCGGCAATAATGACTTTTGGCAGGCCGGGAAGGCGTCGGAGGCGAGTTCTCTCCGTCCCTCACTCGGAGAGCCGGCAGGCCCCCTCTCCCTGTTAGTTAAAGCACTTTGTGAGGTTCTTGGGTAAATAAATGAGTCATTTTAATCCAACTGACAGGTTGGCACCTGAGCAAGCTGCCTTCCATCTGTACTCCTAGGTCTCATAGAGGCAGCCAATTGTCAAGCTAGGGCCTTCAAGACCTCACCATTGAGTGTCTTTCAGAACTGACTTGAGCAATTCTTTTGCCCTAATTAGATTGCATGAGTGGAATTGGAGGAGAGGATTTTAAGTTCTAAGGGACAAGCAAGGCACTAAACACCTTTGCTGAGTCACAGGGCTGCATCCATTCAGGCATTTAATAGGCATCGTGACTACCCGTTAAGCTGGTTGCAGCCCACTTCCTAAGCTCTGGAAAGGCAAATATGGCTACTCCGATTCTGTAGTATGGAAGCCAAGTGCAGGAGGATATGTGTGGGTCCCTCACAAGTGTGAGATGTGGTTGGTGAGAATGCATTTGGGGATAGTTTGAGGTCAAGCTTTGTTGCTATTTGGCTTCATTTGAAGTATAACCATCATTAGAATGATATTTTACATTTGGATAATGCTTGGCAGTTTTCAAAGGGTTTTTGCATACATTATGTACTTTATAACATTCTGTCTTTGAAACCTTTGCAGGTAGGGGAACGCAGGTGTTCTCCCCTCTCCCTATCTTTTTCTCTTTAACAGATCTGAGGAAACTGAGGCTCAAAGGGGTTAACAGACTTGCCAGATTCTATGTTCCTTGACTCCTCTTTCTATTGTACCATGCTATACACTAGACTCTAGAAAGTAAGGAGAAACAGTTTGGTTAGGGACTAGAGGAAATACAAATAATTAGTATACCTGAAAAAAGTCGCTTTCCGTTGACAATAAGAAATAGCAGAAGAATTAGTAGGGGAAGTCTTGTCCAATGTGTCCATCAATGGGTCTGTCATTGGGATTTAGAACCTTGAATTATTGTTCTAAGAGAACACTGGGTGCCTTCATAATTTATCATTTCATTTTGTTTGTACTTTGAGTGAGTTCCACGAACATCAGGTGCTATTTTCAAGTTTTATCTGTTTCTCAGTGAATTTACTAAAATGATGAGCATTAAATTTTTTACAAAGCTTGTCTGAAAGGAACAGGCAGCCCATTGTCTACACGCCTCTCCCGCCGAAGAGCAGTTATATAAAATAAATCATTTCTTAACAAGAGCTTAGCAGATTTAAGAGCCCGTCAGTTTCTTAAAGACATCAACCATGGTTGGTATAGAAAGCAATTCCTACTCCCCTTCAGATAGTGCCAAACTCTAAATTGTGCTCTCAAAAGGCCGTCAGCTCAGTAACATCAGCCTTCAGCTCTTTAGCATGTGTGGGAGTTTTATGAAAACACTTCAGTGGGTGGTTGACACACTTTTAGTATATTAGGCTTCTGCTTACTTAATAAATGCAGCTTTGCCACCAACTTAAAAAAAAAAAAAACACAAAAAACCCAGCATCCTGTCATTTGTACTGGTGGAAGCAGGTCAGGTTCTGATACCCTGTCAATAGCAGTTCTATGTGAAGTCAAGAAAGTGACCAGGAAATCCACATCCCTGATTTCTTTCCCATTAACCCTTTGGAACAAGTAGCCTTGGTAGTCTAGTCACCTCCATATACTTATAGTTTTTAAGTGACTCTCAGGAATCTAGCAGCACCCACTAGAAAGTGACTGTTGTAATGGAATTGCATGACCCTATTTTCTAATCTTTTTGATAAGCTGGCTAGAGATAGAAAGGTACAGAAATTCTTACTCTCTGGGACCCTAGTAGAGGACCAGCTGGAGGACAGAATAAATCTTTTCTCTTCAAAGTTTGGGGGATGCTCCAGTGAAACATTTCAAATGATTAACAGGTCTGGCCAATATTTTAATTAAGCTGTCAGATGTGGCCATGAGCTTGCTGCTCATCTGCCCTCTGAGGCCAGAGGCTAAGCAACTGTGGATTCTCCAAACGCTGCTACATCTCTCTCCTAAAACCAGAAGTAAAAAGAAATCTGTAACTGCAAAATAAAGAAGTGTCTTCTACCTTTGAAGAGGTGGCATTCTTGGGGGGGGGGGGGGGGATCTCATCAAAGCAATACATTGAGGTTGATAGTGGCCATGTGATGGGCATCATATCCCTGCCCTGCCTACTAAACCAACTCACTGGTTTGCTATGAAGACTGAATAAAAAGATAGAGAGGAGAGTTCTTTGCAAAACCTAAAGTACTATTTATATACATGAGTTATTGTTAAAATGTGACGTATCTGATAATTAGTCGGCAGTTTTCTCTTGGGTAGAAGACATCAGAAACTGCATTCTCCACCTTCTCTCTTTGCTCCTTCAGGCAAATAGTTCCTGGCTGGCCTACCACTGTTTTCTGTAGCTATCATTTCTTTAACTGTGTTCTCTTCTATTTTAAAGGACGTTGCAGCTCGGGGCTTAGATCTCCCTCAGGTCACATGGATTGTTCAGGTAATTTTTCAGTTTTTATGGTGTGGGCATGAGGCAATACTGTATAATCACGTATAGATCCTTCAGCCCTAAGTAGAATAATTATTATTACCCTCTTGGGTGTTGCCTGGGTAACCAGTCAGTAACCAGACTTATCAACACAGTTCTCTTGACATCTTTCCTTTACTTAGCCCACCTTTTGGCTGCAACAAAACAGACAGAATACACAATCAGGTAAGGGAGGTGGCAGGCACTCCGGCTTCCAGGCTAATGTGTGTCAGAAACTAAAGTTTCAACAAAGATATAGTCCCTGCAATCTGAAAGCAACGTGAATTACCCAGGCCCCCGGGAGGCCTCATTGTGTCCAGAAGGAGATAGCTCAGCTGTCCTGAGAGCTGTGTCCATGTACATTGACCTGCAGGGAGCAATTAAGTTCCTGACAGCATCTTACACGTACCTCTAGCTACTAGAAGCTTTGCCAGAGGGTACAGGTGTTAGCACTAGAGTATGGTGGCTTTTGTTTTGTTTTTTTTCTTTTTGTTAGACTGCAGAATGGTATTTTTAAGCCATTTCTGTGTAAGGGCCGAGAGAAATGTGCCTTGTTTATGTTAGTCATGGTTTATTCACATTTTAATAGCAATGCATGACTGTCAGTGGAAAGAACACTGACCTACTCCTCCCAGATGATCACTTTCAGACTAAATTGATTGTTTCTTTTGTCTTGTGGCTATAGAATGTGCAGAAGACAGGGAACAAAGCTAATTTTAATGTATAGGAGGCCAAACACACACAACAAATTGATCATTTCAAGGCTTCTTACACGGTGACAATTGATTAATTTGAGATGCCTGGCCTTCCATATATTAGAAGCAACTTGATATTCTTTCATTTGGTTTCTCGGCAAGAAAGGTTCACTTGAAGAATAAAATGGTAAAAATAATATACAGTTAATTCTTACATCAATGAAATCAAATCAGAGGTCAGTCCTATCCCTAAATAAAGTCTTTGCATGTAAGTCCAGTATGCTATATTCTGTCTTTTTCTTGTACAAAAAGGAGCTGAGGCTTTGACACTGATCCAGATGCTCAAATAATCATAGTAACTTAGGTTATATAGTACTTTTTTTTTTTAAACCCCTGTACTTTTGGTGTATTGTCTCATAGGTGGAAGAGTGGTAAGGGTGGGCAATGGGGGTCAAGTGACCTGCCCAGGGTCACACAGCTGGGAAGTGGCTGAGGCCGGGTTTGAACCTAGGACCTCCTGTCTCTAGGCCTGACTCTCACTCCACTGAGCTACCCAGCTGCCCCTATATAGTACTTTTTGAGGGACAATGTGGCATAGTAGGTGGACAATTAAGCAAGACTGGCCTTAAGAGGCAGGAAAACCAATGTTCAAGACCTGCCTCTGACACATACTACTGGTTGACTCTGGGGAAGTAGCAAGCTCTCAGACCACTATGGAAGACTTTAAGATGCAGATGAGTTGATTCTCTGCATTGACCAAAGGAGTCCCAACCCAGGGTAGTTCCCTAGACCTGTGAGATCATGAATGTGCACCAAAATAAAGCACTTCTAAGATTTATTGACCACCTTCCCTGCAAACATCCCTGTAATGTTTGTTTGTAAAATAACTATGATTCCTATTTTATAGCTAAGGAATCAGGCACACAGACGCTGGCTAACCTGCCTAAGGTCCTATGGCTAGTTAAGTTGTGGCCCTCAAATTCAAACTTGGGACTGCTCTCTCCATATCCAAAGATGCTTCTCATCTATTTTGTGACCTCCTTGGAAAAGATACAGCCACAGTTCTAATCTACCTTAAGAAAATGGCACCAGGGTGTTGAGTAGTATCTCCAGAGGTATACACATAATCCACATGGCCATCAAAGGGCATTGCACTCTCCAGTCAGTTTGATGAGATACTTTGGGAGCACTTGTTTTCCTTCTCTCCATGCCCAGTACCCTTTTCTGCCACTTTTCCAAAGAAATAGGCCAAGGTCATGTGACTTAGCGAAATTTACCCTTCTGCTCATATTTTCATCCTGGTTGACTGTCTCTATGAAAAGATGTGAATCGGAAAATGATGAGGGAGGCCTGTGGAGAAATAAAATTAAAAGGAAGATATTGGGACAAGAAAATGTCTTGTTTTTCTGAAACTTGGCCAGTATCTGTGTTTGCATGTCAGAGCCCTGTTATTTCCAATGAGGCCAGAAGTTTCAGGGTTGAGTGATTTTTTTCTTATGATTGTCTTAGAGTAACCACAGCCCCAGGATTTAATTCTTGGGATACCTGGAGGCAGGTAAGGGGTATTGCACTTCCAATTAATGACAATCCCTTGATCTGTGAATTCCCTCATTTTTGTTTCCCTTTTTAGTACAATGCTCCATCTTCACCTGCAGAATACATCCACCGGATTGGGAGAACCGCCCGGATTGGCTGCCATGGGAGCAGCCTGCTCATTTTGGCTCCTTCGGAGGCAGAATATGTCAACTCGTTGGCTTCTCACAAAATCAAGTGAGTCAGAAACCTGAATGAGGTTTCGGCTGATCTCAGCTAATTAACTTTCTGTCGCATTTTCCAGTGGATGGGCCTTGTAAGGCTGATGATGAACCATTAACCCTTGTGATCCCTAAATGAGTCCCAGAATAGCCAGTGGCAAAAACTAAAGCCTGTAATATCTTCAGTATACGACAGTTTTTATTGAATACAAGGCTAGGTGATGGAATGATCTATTACACTTAGTTTTCCTCAAGAGACAGAAGTCGGTATGTAGTTTCTTTTTTACTAGTAAAACAGGTCTCTGTTATCCCTATCAGTTGTATGTCCCCATTATAGCTTGCCCCATCACCTACTTCATATTTTTCTCTTCTAAAAAGTCCATAGAAGAACCAGTGATGCTATAAATTTGAATAGAAGGGTCCAAACTGAATGGGATTGGGGAGTTGATCTAGGATAATACACAGAGAATAAGCAATGACAACCCTCATTTTGGAAGTTTTACCTCATACCTCTCTTTGCTCATTCATCAAACTTGATGTCAGAGTTCTGTGTCAGGCCCTTGGGATAAACAGTTTAGCTAAAAGTAGTGCCTGTCCTCATGGAGCTCAGCCTCTAACAGGTAGATGGGACTTCTGCACAGATAATTAGAATACCTATATTCTTATGTGATAAACATATTAGAGAGGCGTAAAGAACAATGCTGCATGAGGTCTAATGGGGACCCCTTTACTTGGCATTTTTCCTACCCCCATAGAGCTTTCCTGTATCCTAGATCCAGATATCAGTTTTTTCAAGTCAAATGTATATTCAGCAAATACTTATTAAGTGCTATCTGTGTACAAAGCACTGAGCTAGACCCCAAGGGAGAAATACAGTTTCAAAAGACACCACTATGTTCAAGGAGTTTATGGTTGAGCAGAGAGATAAGTCTAATATCCAGTATTAATTTATGGTAGACTTAGTTTGTGAAGCAGTGCTTTCTTTATAATGTTTTATTTTGCTTCCATTTCACCAAAATTTGAAAAATGTTGCAAAATTAAGGAATCTCATTGGGAAGGGACCTCCTCAGAGACTATCTAACCCATACCTAAATAAGAAGCCTTTCCATGACAAACCAGTAAATGGTCATCTAGCATGTAGATTTCCTCTGAGAGAAAAAATACTGTTTCCCCAGACAGCACATTAAACTTGGAGACAGTTCTGATTATTAGGAAGTTTTTCCCAACATCAAGTCTAAAGTTTGCCTCTTCAGAATTTCTACGCATATTACTCCTAGCTCTTTCCTCTGGGTCCAACTTGAAGGAGCTAAACCTTCAAATACTTAAGAAAAGCTATCATATCCTCTTCCCCTCTTCCCCTTCCTTTACCCTGCCACATCTTCTCCATGCCAAATTTCCCCAGTTACTTCAACTGATCCTCATATGTCATGAACTTCCAGCCCTTTGCCATCCCGGTGGCCTTCCTATGAACACAGTAGTTCAACAATGTCCTTCCTAAGAGAGAGCATTCTGAGCCAAAAAAGAACATATCTGTGGTCTGGTTGTCTGATTAGGACAGGAAGCAGTGAAACTATTACCTTCTAGTCCCCAAAGCGATGCCTGGGTCTTAATACAAGCTAAACTCGTGTTAGCTTTCCTGGCAGTCACATCACACCATTGACTCATGTTGAGTTTGCAATTTACTAAAACTCTAAATTGTTTCAAATGATCATCTGTCTAGCCATGCCACCCCAATCTCGTTCTTGTGAGGTCTTTTTTTTTTTTCTAATACAAATGTTTGCTACAAGTATTTATATTTATCCTATTATAATATTATGGATCTGTTGCCATATTCTAAACTTTGTGCTAATCTCTGAGGATATGGGGAAAAAAAAGTGAAATTATCTCTCCCCTAAATGCATATACATCCTGTTGGGGAGAGAACAGGAATGTATTTAGACATATACAAAAGAGATATAAGGTGTTTTGGGTAGAGGAACCAGGAAAAAAAGCCTCAGGTAGAAGGTGGCTCTGAAGTTGAGTCATGAATGAAACCAAGGATTCTAAGAGGAGGAATTACAGAGGCACGGGACAGGCAGTACAGAGTCATAGCAGTGGCAAAGAGGATCAGGGAGAGGAAAAAGGCTAGTTTGAATGGACCATAGAATGGAAGAAGGAGATTAATATATAATAAGTTTGGAAAGGTAGTTGGGGACAGACTGTGAAGAACTCTAAATGATAGAGGAGTTAATTTGGTCTTATTAGTGAGAGGGAGCTACTGGAATTTTATTGAGCAGAGGAGTGACATGGTCAGAGTTATGCTTTAGGAAAAAATTTTATCAACTGTGGATAATTAATTGGAGTTGGGATGGGGTGACGATTGTAATATTCCAGGCAGAATATGGCAAAAGGCTGAACCAGTGTTGTGGCTGTGGGTAAAGAGCTACAAGGATGGATTCAAGAAATATGTAGAGGTAGAAATGACAAGATTGAGCCATGGACAAAAGCTTTGGGGTGCACTCAAACATAAGGCGTAAGATCTGGATGCTAGTCCTATGTGAGTTGACAATAATTGGCCAGAAAGGTAGCAGGAGAACCATGATAAAACAATGTAGCCAAAACCAAAATGGGGAAAAGATACCTAGAAAGAGAGTGGGAGTAGTTAACAGTGTCATGTGTTTCGGAGCTGTCAAGGAGAACAGAACTAAGAAAAGGCCATTGGATTTTACAATCAAGAGATTTAAAAATTAGGTTTGGTCTAACATTCTAGATTGTCAAGTTCTTTTTGAATCCTGACTCTGTCATCAAATACGATATCTATCTCTCCAAACTTTGTGTTACTCACATGTTTGATAAGGTGTTATCTGTGCCTTTGTCCAAGTCATTGATAAAAATATAAAAAGCGTAGGGCCAAGCACATATCTGCCAAGTTCTCTGTAGGTGTAGCCTGAGAGAATCTGTCTTTCAGACTTCCTTATTTTAGGACATAATAATGGAAAACCCATATCAATTCATTTGGAGTGGAAATTTTTATTGTGCCCTTATGATATCCAAGTTACCATCTGTTTCTTATCTGTTCCTATCTTCTGTTTTCACAGATTTTTTTTCTAGAACCTTTGGGGTTACTTCTCTGCCACAGATTTAAGATTATAGGACTTAGAAACCATCCAATCTAACTTCTTAATTTTATAGATGATGAAACTGAAGCCCAAGTAGGTAGAGTAATTTGCCCACAGTCATACAGTAGCAGAGTCAGGATTAAAACTCAGGTTCTCTAGCTCCAAATCTAGTGATTTTGCTACAATCACACTGTGCTTCTTATTTGTAGAAAGGTTCCATATTTACATAGATTTTTTTGTTCCTCTCACCCATGAATAAAATTTTAATTCTCACTTTTTAACAATTCTTATGTAAGGGGAGAGAGGCACTCTGATTCCACAGTTTCATCCTAACTCATAGATCCAGGCCTACATGTTCATGTTGCTACTCCTTCCTGACGACTTAGTAGACTTCCTTTTCCTCTGTGAAGCTCTTTATGTTTTTCTGTCTGTCTCTCTGTGTATCTCTCCTTATTTGTCTGTCTCTTGCTCCTCTGTCATTATCTTTCTTTGTATGTTATTTCAAAGTCAAATTATAATTGTCTGATGCCAGTGATAGGGCCTTCTACCTTTTCCATATTCCTGTATTAAACCCATTTTGATGTGGGTTTGGGGGAAGACAGTGTAAATATAAACCAAGAAGGGGGGCGGAAATTGGTAGCAAATAGTAATCTTTCTTGAGCTATGTACAGTGTAGAACCAAGAGAAGTAACTGTCTTCTTTAAAAACAGGTTTCTTCTAAGACAAAATTTAAAAAGCTGTCATTCTTGTGACATTCTCTTTAATTTGTGGGATTTTTTAAAACAGAGAAACTCCATATTCTATGGTTGGCTTGGTTTGACTTGTTGAAGAAGATGAACATAGGAATTTTTTTCTCATTATAGTTTATTTTATTTTATTTTTAAAAACTCTTTTCCTTCCAGAAGAGTTATAAGGGCTAGACAGTAGGGATTAAATGACTTGCCCAAGGTCACACAACTAGGGGGTGTCTGAGACCAGATTTGAACCCAAGACCTCCTGTCTCTGGGCTTGGCTCTCTATCCATTGGGCCACCTGGCTTCCCCATGACAGTTTATTTTTAAATATTTTTGAATTTTTGTTTTTTGTTTCATATTCTCTCCTTTCACCCCATTTCCCTACCCATTGAGAAGAAAAGAAACATCATACCCATTATACATATGAAGTCATGCAAAATATGTTTCCACCTTAGCCATGTTGTGAGAAAAAAATAAAATATGCTTCCATCTGTATTCAGAGTCCCTCAGTTTTCTATCCCGGAGGTGGTTTTCTCATCACAAATCCTTTGGAATTATTGTAGATCATCATTGATCAGAATTGCTAAGTCTTTCACAGTTGATTATCATTACAATATTGCTGTTCCTAGATAAATTGTCCTCCTGGTTCTGCTCACTTCATTTTGCCTCAGCTCATATAAATCTTCCCAGGCTTTTCTGAAACCATCTTCTTCATCATTTCTTACACTACATTATAGTATTTCATTGCAATCACATACCATAATTTTTTAGCCATTTCCCAATTAGCGGGCATCCCTTCAGTTTCTAATTCTTTGCCACCACAAAAAGGGCTGCTATAAATATCTTTGTGCATACAGGTACATAGGCAATATTTTGAGGATAATAGATAAATTCAGCATTTGGTCTTTATTTTAGGTAATATGGCCATACTTTAAAACATTTTATCTAAGAAGACTATTCCTGTTCTGGGTGCCTTCCTTCCTGATCATTATTGCCCTGACCAGAAAGTCCAGGTATTGTGAGGAAATGTTATTATGTGTAAAACTTAGTCCATCAAAATAACTTTATTACACTTGCTGTCGCCTTTTTTTGAGAACAAGATAATGTACCTCTGATTTATAATGATTGTAGCTCACCTTTCTATAGCATTTGTAAGCTTTACAAAGTGCTTTTCTCACAACACCACTCTGAGATGGGTAGTGCAAGTGAGAATACCACCATTTCACTGATGAATAAACTGAGGCTTGGAAAAGACCAAAAGCTATGTTTAAGCTAGGATTCAAACCCAGTTCTCCTACCACTTTTCCAGTGTCCTGCCTTACCATATAGTCCCTTTGATAATCAATAAGAAAAATCTCATCCTAGTGAGATCCAGTTGCATGGTGGATAATGGCAAAAGGGGACTGTTCTTTCAGGAATCCTGCACACTCCCAAGTCCATGGAAGTGTGTTTATGTTTGTGTGCACACATGGGAGAGCCAGGCAGCAGGATGCTGGGATGGCTGATGAATCATGGAGAAGATTCAGAAAGGCAGGCTGAGGCTCCCAGCAGCAAGGGCCATCACAACAAATTGCCGCCTGCCTTCATAAACGGAGCATTGTGGAGCTAATCCTGACAATTTAATTTAGCATACAGGGCAAAAGACAGATGCACTGGGCCTTTGCCTCTTCTGTTTAAATGCTGATAACTTTGCTCCTGCATCCTTTTGACTTCTTTGTATTTGCCAACTTCTTAACTTTTTTTTTCTCCTCCCCTTTAAATGTGTTTCTAATGAAAGTCATCACTGGTTTATTAAAATGTAAATGCTTCATCAAAACATGTATTTCTTAGATCAGGCACCAGACAGTTCCCTGAATTTATTTATTTATCTCTTTTCATGGGAAGGTGGGGGTGATCCAGATCTGTGGCTAGAACCATAAATAATCAGAGCAAATTCTCTTTGTTCCTTAGAAGAAAAGATTTCTTAGAAATAGGAAGGAGGACCCTTTAAACTGTAAATCACTCAGGTTCATATTTATTCTTCCATTCATTTGAAGTCCTAAAATTTGCCACATTCAAGCCAGTGGTCCAGAAGTCCTTTCATACCCAGAAAAACCAGTGGTCCATC
The DNA here is from genome assembly GCF_016433145.1 of Gracilinanus agilis. Classification (NCBI taxonomy): domain Eukaryota; kingdom Metazoa; phylum Chordata; class Mammalia; order Didelphimorphia; family Didelphidae; genus Gracilinanus; species Gracilinanus agilis. The sequence continues at coordinate 278,924,386 of NC_058131.1, forward strand.
ACATTTAAAACTGGGCCACTTCCCTGTCTTTGCCACATAGATACAGTTTGGAGGTTTTTGATTGCCTGACTGCCCCTCCCCTTCCCACCCTCTCCCCCCACATCCCTTATTCCCGGCTTCTCTTCAAAATTTTGACTGCAGTTTCTGTTTCTATTACATTTGTATCTTTCCTCTTTCTTCTGAAGGGGGAAAAAGCCAAGAATGGAAGCATGTGTCAGAGAACTTGGCTTCTGCTCTTTCATTTCCTCAGCATTCCAAGGGTAATGTGAAAGCAGCTTCGACAGGCTTTGCAGCATTTCTTTCCCATGTGAAGGTGTCCTTAGTAAGTTATTTTTTAAAAATGGCTTCTCCATGAAGTTATCAACATCACCCCTATGTGCCCCGGATGCCTTTGCCTGTTCTCACTATCCTCTCTGACTCTCCCTACTGTAAACTCTGTTGAGTTGTGAGCTGGCAGTATGCCGAGGGAGACAGAGGAGTGTGTATAGGAAGGGGTGGAGGTTGTCGAAGGAAAGAGATGACACATTTCAGGCAAATCACTGTCAAAGACTTGACGTTTTCATTCATAGCTATGTCAGAGTAACCTTTGGGGGAAAGGGGGAGACTTGTCTTCTTTCGCATAAGAGGTTGCCATTCATGTTTTAATTTGCTGTTATATTTTTCAAAAAAAAAAAAACAACACCAAAAAATCAGTTGTCTTTTTGTGATTCATTTCCCTCCCCCAAACCCTTCTCTTTTTATCTCTTTCTTGCTGAAAAAGGAGTTTTCTCCAACCTTTATTTCCTGCTTGGCATATGCATGGAGAGACAGATTCGTAGGATTTAGAGCTGGAAGGGACTTTGGGGATCATTTAGGCCAGCATCATTATAAAAAGGAAGGAACTGAGGCCTAGAGGTGAGGTGACTTACCCAGCTAATTAGCAGCAACACTGGGTGCTATTCATTCCTGCCTTGTATATTCTGAGGCTGTGACCATCCTGAAGAGTTGGATGAAATCTCAACTTTCTGGACCAGACTTTGCATTGGGTTGGCAGATCTCACCATGCTACTCTCATTTCTGAAATAGAGCCCAGCAAAACATCCTTTTTTTTCTGATAAGGCTCATTTTAGCTCTTTGCCCACAACTCTTGCCATCTTTTCAGTTGTGCCCAAGGATTGATGAGATAGTTTGACCTTTGGTCTGCCTAACAATTGAAAGGACAGAAGCAGTGAATACATTACACGACAGAATAAGAGAACAGACTAATTTTACATAGGTGGACACCTTGGCGGTCTTGTAGTCCCAAGTTTGATGCTGTTCTCTGTAATCATCTTTTTCCAAAATATCAGCAAGGTAATAGGGGGAAAACAACTTTATTGAAATATTTCATTCCTGTGATCCCAATGAAATGCAAACACATCCTGAGAACAGAGAAACCTGAAAGCTGTCTGAAATGGCTCTGTGGTCCTACTACCTTCCACCTAAGCCAACATGGGAGTCATAAATATTTATTTCATGTCAGAGTTGTTAGGAAGTCATGATATAATCCCTAAAACTCAAATACTAACTGTTTTAGGTTTTAGATTAGCTAAGGAGATGTGACATTTTCCCGTAATTCTGCTTTGGCTATCAAACCATGTATTAAAACAGAGGCCCTTCTCCCTTTGGAATTCATAAAGCTTTAGCAAAATATCCAATTTTCTTTTCTTCTTGAGTCTGATTATCATTTTTATGCCACAAGCTGCCTTTTGGAAAAAAAAAAAAGAAAGAAAATTCAGCTTGAGATATCTTTCTCATTTCAGTGTATCCGAGATAAAGATGGAGGACATTTTATCCATTTTGACAACGGATGATCGTTTTAAAGCAAGACGATGGGGGAACAAGGTGAGTTTTCTTGTTGAAATTTGTTAGTATATTTATTGCTAATGAGTATGACATGTTTCTTGATTTGAGATAATGCTATTGATGTAAAGGGGTTAGCAATTACCTTTATTAAGTTAAACTTGTATTCTAAGAGCCATGCAAATTAGATGGGGCCAGATTAGATGGAGCATTGATTCTCTCCCCTCCCCACCCACCCCCTCTTTGGTTCTGGACATGTTTGCTGGTCTCATCCAGTTAATGGGCTACAGTCCATACTGGAAGCATGCCATACAACAGCAGGCAGAGTTACCAGAAAGGAGGTCCAGGCCAGAATGAATTTGGAGGCAGAAGTATATGCTCAACCCTGGTGGTCCCTCTCCAGATTATCAGCAAGGACAACTGACTCCAGTCCTTCATCCAAGACAGCAGGAAAAAAAATATCTCCATGTCTCCTTTCAGACCCACTCATTTCATCCATTTTTTAATGTGTGTGTACTATACACAGAGGAAGAGTAAAGTTGCATTCATTAAGAAGAAAAATCTTTATTATCCGTGCAGCTCCATATGGAGGTACTGAGCAGTTGTAGACAGCTCTGAGCATCCTTGTCTCCTCTTTCTATCAAGCTTTTCACCCTGCTGGGCAATAATTTCCACCCCAAACCTCCATACTCTTCAATATGGTATGTACGCACCCATGCATAAACACATTGAGATGCTATCTGTAGTTTTGTCCATGAAATATTAATTATTTGAATTTTAGTACTCAGGTTTAAATATTTTACGTTTGTTTCCTTATGCCTGGGGATAGACTGAAAAATCAGAGCCAAGTAGATCAAGCTTAAAAATCCCTTTATTCTTCTGTGTCTTTATTTGGATCTGTCTGAGGTACTGAGGGGGTTGACTGATCCTCTTGTAAGTTCTCTTGTTAAAAAGGGCAGTTGAGAACTTGTCTCCAATAAAGAGAAGAATTAAAAACCAACTACCAAGTGAACCTTCCTTATTGTTCCTAACTAGACTGGAGCTCACTAAACATTCACAGAATTAATTTCCTTTTTGAAAAGAAAAAAAAAAGACATTTAACTCTACAGAGCTAAAACCTCTCATAACAAATTTTTTTTGGACCAAAAATCTCTTTGGAACTAGTTGGTGCTTATATAGTGCTTTGACCTTTGCTTGTAAGGCATTTTCCTATGAAGCAGGTGAGTTATTGGTCTTGTTAACAGATGGAGACACTGAGGCTCCCACAAAGTCAGGTGACTTGCTCATGATCACATGTCTGAAGCAGCACTAAAACTACCCAATGATCACCCCTTATTCCAAGCAATACTTTTTTATTCATTCCAGCACAATAAAGAAATTGGGATGGCGCCATGTAGTTGGCAATATATAGATACACACACACACACACACATGATTCTGCATTTGACCTGTATACAGAGATTTCTCTGTCACCTTCTAGCTTTGAAAACTGAACTTGTTTTAAATTATTGGGCAGGGGGAAGCAGGGGAAGGGAGTTGGTCCTAACTTATGATTTCATTGATACAGATTCAACCTATTGTCTTAGAGAAGTGCCTGGGACCCTGAAATGATTTGTCCAAAGTCACATACCCAGTACATGACAATGGTCAGACCTTAGCCCAGGCCTTCCTAGCTCTCTACCCATTAGAACTTGCTGCCTCTGAAGTCTTACGTCTAAATCCCAGCTCTAGTATTTCTTATATAAGTGCTTGAAGGTGTGCAAAACCGTTTCCTCACAACTATCTTTTGAGTTAAGTTAATATATGGAGTTTCTTTTTTTTTTTTACCCATTAAGATCTTCACACACATCTCATTTTAGCTTTATAACTCTTTGTGGGGTAGGTTTTGTTCTTTCTAAGGGATTAATTGCTATTCCTATTTCATAGATGAGGAAACTAAAGCATGACATATTTCTTGTGAAACTGGCAAATTGATTTAGTCACAGGAATAGAATCTGAACTCAGTGTCCAGAAGCAGTGGATAGAACCCTGGGCCTAGAATCAAGAAGACCTGAGTTCAAATGCAGACCCAGATGCTTAGGCTCTGTCTCCCTCAGATTCCTCAACTGGAAAATGAGGGTAATAACAACATCTACCTCCAGGTTTGTTATGAGTATCCAGTGAGATAATATTTGTATAAAGAGCTTAGCAATGTACCTGACACACATAATAAGGGCTATAGAAGTGCTTATTCCCTTCTCTCCCCCAAGCCATCTTTTTTCATCAGACTGTCCCCAAAAGGAATATAAGCATTTATCTACTTTCTGGAAACTGAAAAGAGCTTGACCCCCCACCCAAAAAAAAAAAAAAATGACCAAAACTTCAGAGAGAGGCTGTTGAAAGTTGGGTCAAATCAGATAGGCATTTATTTACTTTACTAGCAAGTTCAATGTATTTGGATCAGGGGTCTGTAGATTAAGAGCTAGAAGGCCATATAGCAATGAGGGTAAACCTAGGGCACAGGGGCCAAAGATGGCACACAGAGTGTTCTCTGTGGGCATGTGGCCCCAAGTCATTACTAGAAAGGCAGAGGGACTCAGGTGGAGCTGCCCCCTCCCCCTCTCCACTGTGCCTGATGACATTTTTTCACATGCCCCACTCCTCTGCCCAGCAACCAATGGGAGCACACAGAGGGGAAAGTGGGCAGCTCACAGGCAGCAGAGCTGTAAGGGAGCAGAACTCAGGCCACTCTCCTCCCCCTCTCTACACTTGCTGGGGACATTCCTCACTTCAGGCGCCCCTCTGCCCAGCAGCCCAATGGGAGTGCTTCTTCCCTCCCCTGTGTGGGGTAATGGGGGTTGGGGGCCATGTGATCTCAAAGGTTTGCCATCACTGCCATATAGTATGACCCCCTTTTTAAACAGAAAAAACTGAGGCCTAGGAAGAGCCACACAGAAAGGAAGTACATGAAGTGGGATTTGAACCCAAATCTTCTTGACTACAAAGTCAGTTGTTCACAGCAACCCCAGAACTGGTCTCCAAGTAAAAATAGTCTTATGTCCTTCTACTGGCCACCAAATTTCTTTCCAGGAAACAGGCCACCGGTTTTTGTATACTTCTTGCAGTTGAGTAAGGGAGAAGAAAGAAAATTAAATTTATCCTGATAAAGATTTCCTTTTTTCCCCCAAAGTGAAAGATGGCATTTGTATTTCTTTTTGTATCCTGAGGAACCTACAAAAATAGCTTTATTGGCTCCTGTTCTCCAGAGGTGTCCAAAATAATTTTTTTCACCCTGATTTGAGGAGCAATCAAGAAGACTTCCTAGGATCTGGTGGATTTGTTGGACCTCAATGAGGTTCTTGGTGTTACTTGTTTAAAAAAAAGATAGAGATTGTACCCCAGTGCTCCAAATTAGTTGGTGGCATTAGTAAATAAAATCTATTGCAACAGGTATTATATGTCACATAAACAAAAATTCCAAGTTAACTGATTTGAGATCCCCGATAAATATGAATTTTTAAAAAATTTTTCATTAATTTGATCAAAATTGTCGAGCCGAGTTGTGTTGTCTCAACCCAAAACAATCCTGACCCATGTGACTAGTGAGAAGACTAGAGTAGTTATCATATGCAACTTCTAGTCCTACTTTGTTAGAAGAACCCAGTACATACAACTTAACTTGCTTCCCATAATTTACATGGTCTCCTCTGTCTTACAATGAACTATGCAGATGCATGTGGGTACAGTCACTATATATTTTACACAGACACACAGAAGCCTCATTATAATGCAGCTCTTCTTCACCCAGCTCGATTGAAGTCCATTATAAGTATCCCTTCGGCACACACCTTTTTGGGCTTCTGTGAGAAATAAGAAAGTGGTGAAGCACCTGTAAAATGTATATTTCATATTTAGGTATATAAAATATATATGGCTACGTCTGGGTGTGTGAATGTTCACCCACCTACAAAGAGAATAAATCTGATCTTTCAACTTTACTGGGAAACACTCAGAAGGTTCTAGGGACCTTGGGGGGAAAAATCAGCCTAGCAATAAGGTGATTAAAGCAAAATCCTTCCATTTTGTTTAAAACCATCTTGGAAGCTAGAAATATTAGGGCATGCTCTTTGAAAAACAAACCAAAACAAAACCCACCACCACAAATTTATTACCCAAAAAAATTTGTTTGGCCTACTTCTCTTGATCTTGTCTCTCAGTCTAATGGGCTGTGAAAATTTCCATCCCTATGAAAACAAGCCCAAAATTGTCTTTGCTACAAGTTTCTTGTTGCTATGAAATGAGTCTTGAAACTTAGCCTAACTTGAGTTTTCCTTTGGCACTGTAAAATATTAAAATCAGATCACTAGCCCCTTGCTCTCTCCTGTTTGATCTGTGTCTGCCCTCCCCAAGATCACTGGGACCTTCCAAACAGAAAGAGGATGGAATGCTCAAAGAAGGATAGCGATTTTTCCACCTTAACAACCATTGTACTCCACTCCATTGGTTGCAAGTTAGCTTCATTAACCAATACCGAATCTCTGTGCCTTTGAGGGTGGGGGAGCCAATCCTATGGGGTATTCATATGCCTTCAGGGGTTTGACCCATTCTCATTAAGGGAGCATTTTACCTGTCTGGGGCTGGAGATTATGCAGCATAGCTCTGGCCCCCTCCATTTTCAGTTTAAATTTAGACTGTCCTCCCCAGAAGACAACTCAAAAAATGGCTCATTCATTCTCAGGAGGGGCAATTTTAAAATAAAGTATTTTTGGAAAGGGGGGTGCGGCATAAGTGGGGATAAGAGAAGGAAAGAAAAGCTTTTTCCTAAGCACATTTTATTTTCTGCCATTAACTTTCTTTTGTTTTTCTCATATTGACCTTACCATTTCAAAACCACGAACCCAATTTCATCTCTTATTTTCTACATACTGTATTTCACACATACACATCTATCTATAGCTTCATATGTATATATACACATATGTATACACACACACACACATATATATATATATTTTTTTTTGGCTAGGAAGAAAAGATGCCTCATTTTGAAACCTAAAGGGGGGAATAAGAAAAGCCCTTTGTAATATATTGCCATATTATCACTAAATCCCCTGACAGTTGTGACATAGAAGCAAGTCACCTGTCACTTAAGCTTGAGGTCTCTTTAATTTTCTCCTGGAATTCGCACCAGGCTGTCTTTAATTTGAGGCCTTTATTGGAATTCTGAAACCTTTCTGCCTCCCTGGCTCTCAGATCTATTCTGAGTGCTGTTACAGAATGTATACAATAACCAACAGAGGGATTCGGAGAGGGCTGAAGCTCTGTTTATTTAACACTCTAGAGGGATTTTTGTGCTTATTCGGTCCTGGCTGCCCGGCTTTCAATATCGCTTTGACAACCGTTCTGCCCTTCTCATTAATTTTAAACAGTTAAAACACAGGAAAAAGAGGAAAAAGTTTTCATTATTAAAGTGCTTTACTTTTTAATAACAGAGGATTCTGTCCGCCAGGGGAAAGGGCATCTTCGCTAATTTCACATTCATATTAAAAAACGCTGGGAAGGTGACAGTTGTGCTGCTGAGATGGCTTAACGAAAAGAGGAGGGGGGAGGGAGTTTGCATTTCACATCAGTTAAGGGGGTAAAAAAAATCCTTGTTAATGACAATAGCAAATGTCCACTTTCGTAACACAGTTCCTGCTGACTTTTCTCTTGACATTTTATCGTAGAAAACCCTTAGGGGGACCATGTACCGTGAAATCAGCTACACTGTCATCAGCTAAACAGGTGGCAAGGGATGATTTGACTAAACTAAAAACATTTTCAGATTGTTAAGTCTCTATTAAGTACAGAGAGGGGCATCGATCAGAGGACTCAAGCCTTTTCTTTTATTCCCCCTGTTCTTCCCCTGGCTGTCTTAAGAGTGGAAGGAAATTTGCCCAAGTCCAGGATTGAGAGCAACTAGCCAAGCACAGAGATTTGGCCCAGTTCTCCCCAAGGTTACAAGTGCCAGCGAGCTATATAGACCCCGGTCTGGATTTTACTTGTTGCACCACATGGCAGGGGTGAGGGCTTGGGCACCAATCTCAGTTTATATGAGCAAAATTCTATGGGTCTCTCTCCCTGTTTGGCATTCCTGTTTGATTTTAAAAGATCTGGAAATAAAACCACCATCCCCCAGGCCAAGGTCGGAAAGCAAGGGCTGTTCTTATTAAGATCTGTTGAGAACATGGATGAGAACAATAAGTTTCACATCTATAAACTTTTGTAGATTTCATACCATTTTCTTGTTATTTCTTATTTAGCCACAGAACTCTTTCAAAGGTCCCATATGCCTTCCTTTAGACCAGATTTGATGCAGCAAATCAGGACCCTTCACTGTAAACCACAGAGTAACAAATGTGAGTGGCACAGAGAATTAAGGAAACTTGCTATAAAGTTACCTCTCACAAAAGTAACTTATGAAGCCAAATTATAGACCAGCCATTATGGAAAAATCCCCCAAAGCAATGTCATTGATAGTTGGAAAGGGAAGAGAAACATAAGAAAGAAAAGTACAAAATGCACAATATCACTTGAAAACACAATTTATTTTCAGTGACACTTTTAAACATCCAAGCTGGACCTAGTAAATCCCAGAGTGTCACTGATGATCTTTCATTTTGAACATGAATGATAAGGGGTCAGAAACAAACAAAAAAAAAAATTAAGACCGCTTTGCTCTCCTCACAAAGCCATCCTCATCTTTGCTTGACTTTAACATCTTTATATTCCCTTTTTTTTTTTCTCACTAGTAATATTGAAGGGATTACCCCTTTTGGCCCCTAGGTGGTTACTGTGTGATTTTACTGTTATTAAATCTATTATAAACTGCTTCATTATTCCTGACTCCGATTCTGTCTTTCCTTTAATCCTTCCGCCACCCTCCCAGAAATCCCGCAGTGTTGGCCCCCAGGAAATCCGAGAGCGAGCCACTGTCTTGCAGACAGCATTTGAAGATTACGTGCATGCCAGTGCGGAGAGGGTCTCCTGGGCAAAGAAAGGTCAGTGGATTTCTTAGACGATTACTGAATGGATAGGTCAGCAGAGCTCCCACACTACACCCCCCACTGAGGTGGAGGGTAGGGGGTGGGAGGTGGGTAAGAGGCCAACCAGGGGTCTCTGCTCACTAGTGAAAGCCTTCAAGCCCAATAATTCAACTGGGTTTGGAAACAGACGCAGGAGGCTTTAAAATGATATTAAATGTTAATTCATCCTTTCACATGTTTTGCACAAATGAGGTTTTATCTTGGCTTACATTAGAAATAGAGTTTTGACCCAATGACTTGGATCTTTTTTTTTTCCTTTACATACCTGTTTTTGTAAAAAGATAAGACAAAGGAAACAATTGTAGGGGAAAGAAAAGATAAATCTACCTACCCAAGAGCAGTGAGTAGAATATGTTGGACTTAGGCAACTTTAAAGTAGGAACACTTTAAAAGTTTAGAAGGAAATGAGAACAATACTAACAAGGGCCTAGCTGGGAACACCATATACTATGTGCCCAACTCTTGGCAGTTTTATGCAGGATTTGAGCATTAACTCAATATGCAGACCCTTGAGTAGACTGTTCAGAGGATAAGATTTCAACTGCTAGGTGGCGCAGTATATAACGTGCCTGGCCTGGGGTCAGGAAGACTTGAACTGAAATCTGACTTCAGACTTTTACTAGCTGTGTGACCATGGACAAGCCCTATAACCTCTGTTTCCTTCTGTTTCTTTAACCTTAAAATGAAAATAATAATAACATCTACCTCATAGAGTTGTTGTGGGGATCAGATGAGATAATACTTGTACAATATTTAGCATTATTTATTATTATATAACTTCTGAGATCGCCCAATTTCCAGTCTGGTCTTTTATTCTTGTCTGAGCATGAAGGCACAATGTGGTCCAGAGATATCAAAATACTGTCTTTGTCATGAAATGTCTCTGCTGCCCAATGACAGCATGGCATGTGTTAATGGCATTTGTCCTGTGGGGACTGATCCCAAAATCCTATGATTCCTAGATTCCTCGGCCCAAGAGCTGAAGGTACTTTATAGATCATAGTCAGTAGCTATCTTGAAGGCCAACAGATCCATCTAGATGAAAATGATGTCAACAGAGAGCCAAGCTATGATCTAAAACAGTGCCTTTCTGATGGCCATAACACGGGGCATTTCACTTCACCTCTCAGACCCTCAGTTTCTTCCTCTGTAAAATTAAGATCACAGGCCAGATGAAATCTAAGTTCCCTTCCAGCTCTAAATTCTGTGATCTCTGTCATATCACACTTCAATCACTCATTTCCCGAGAGTGCCACGGGGCACTAAGAAGCTAACTTAGAATTTCCACAGTCCCATTAGAAAGGTAATGACAAGTACTTAAAATATTTTCTCCATCAAGACATGACTCCATGTGTTTCCCAGCTCCAGGTCCAGTGCTCTTGGCCCTGCACCCCACAGCCCCTCCAAAACCATTCCACCTCTTGGCATTTTTTTGAGCCAAACCAAAATAGCTTTGGGGAGGATGAGAGTCCTTCATGCTCCACCTTCAATCAGTGGTTGGTTATATACCCAAGACCATAGAGCCTCTTTCTTCAACAGGCTGTTCATTAGGTAACTCTAAAGGATGTTGGTTTGATGATACATATTTGTTTGATATAAGGCAAGCCATTTTGCAGTAAATAAGTGGATCCATTCTGTTGCAGTCCAGTGTTAATAATGAAGGTACTATAAAAATAAAGCTAGCTTATTCCACATTCTTGCATTTTGCCTTTGGTCATATGTGGAGTAGTTATTCCACCACAACTGTTACTATTGTAATAAGACTAGCATCTCATTTCCACCTTTCAAAATCTTTTCTTCCTTCAAGGTCTAGTCTAGGGACCACCTCCTAAATGGAAACTTTCCTGGGGGCAGATAGGTGGTTCAGTGGATTGAGAGTCAGGCCTGGAGATAAGAGGTTCCGGGTTCAAATCTGTCCCAGATACTCCCAAAATGTGTTCCTGGGCAAGTCACATAACCCCATTGCCTAACCCTGACTACTTTGCTACCTTTGAACCAATACATAATATTGATTCTAAGATGGAAGGTAAAGTTTTTTTTTGTTTTGTTTTTTTAAATTGAAGGAAGGGAGGGAGGGAGAGAGGTAGAGAGGTAGAGTAGGAGAAAAGGAAGGGAGGGAGGAAGAGAGGGTGGGAGGGAAGAAACTTCTCTTTACCCCTAAGTGAAAGTGACCTCTCCTCCTGAGATTATCCAAGAGGATTTTATTTTTATTTCACCTTTGATCCCAGCACATTATATTTTGCATTATCCTTATTTGGAACTGGGAGCACTTTAGAACTAACAATATAAAGGGAGACATGGATGTGTCTCATCATGGAAGATTTCCTTGTTGAAGGAGGTAGCTGCAAAGGGAAGCCAGTCTTTGGAGCTTCAGGAAATGTTCTTGTGGCTATTGTATGTTGAGTGACTGTTTGGAAGACCAGCCTGGGAACTATTACCTCAATAGTATGGGAAGAGAGCCAGTGGTTATGGGAAGATTATGTAATGGAGGTGGCCATTAGAGAGTCAGAGTGAGCAAGTACGCTGATGCCTTTGAATGAGTTTGGGGAGTAGATTTGGCAATTCTGTCTTAGCAGTGAGATTGGTTTTAGGGGTGTTATATATGTTTTAGGGTAGATTGAGAGTGGTTGTGCCCTTATGCATGAAGGTGAAAGCAAGCATGTGGGTTGGTGGAGTCCTTTGCTTATAGAATGCACTGGTCTGGGGCTAAACCTGGTTTCTACTCTCCCACACCCAGCACATCCTGGGTCAGGGCAAGTAATGTTTAAAGCAGGTAAGATCCGATGTGAGTCATGTGCTTCTGGGTTCCTTGTGGTTTCTGTTTTGGATGGGGCATGCTGGGAAGCAGCGGGGACACTAAAGTGACCTAGGGCTCTGCAGATGAAACCTTCTATTAATTTAACAAGCTAGGTTTGAGGGCAAGAACTATGATTTGTTTTTTCATCTTTGTATCTCTCACCCCAAGCAAACTATCTTATATAGGATCATAGTAGGCACCACATAAATATGTATTGGATTGGCATGAAAGTTGTGGCAAATGAAACTTCAACCTCAGCTCTAATAGAAAATATGATGTGAAATGCTCTACTTTTGAGCGTTTGCTTTTTCTCATGATCATTAAATTGAAAAGCATAAATAAACTGCAGGTGATTTTTTTTCTTATTTTGAGAACAAAAAATAGGAATCAGGGGGCAGCTGGGTAGCTCAGTGGATTGAGAGCCAGGCCTAGAGACAGGAGGTCCTAGGTTCAAATCCGGCCTCAGACACTTCCCAGCTGTGTGACCCTGGGCAAGTCACTTGACCCCCATTGCCTACCCTTACCAATCTTCCACCTATAAGTCAATACACAGAAGTTAAGGGTTTAAAATTAAAAAAAAAAAAATAGGAATCACATCCCCAAATTCCAAACTATCTATTTATCTTAGAGCAAAGTAGCATGATACTTAATTATTTGCTGATTGATTAGTATATCGGGCTTCTAATAATTTATGCCTAAAAGTCACCTTTGGTGGATCTCAGGCTACCAAATTTAATATCCCTTTAAATACAGAAGACCAGGAACATCTATAGTCTTCTCATTCAGGTCTGTGAATTGATGTTTTGGGAGAACATACATACCTTTTGCACCCAAAGGGTATTGAATTCATGACATAACCACCACCATCAAAAGAACTGCAAGTATGATCCTTTCTCTTGAATTGAAATCTGCATATGCAAATTTCCCTACTGACTTGCTTCCATAAACTCCCTTCTTAGTCATGAATAATTAACAAAGCAGCTGGCTTTTGCCTTCATGGCAGAAAATCTGATGGAGATTGTGCCAGAGATGCATTTGTTTTCCTTTTGCATTTTTTGACCCAGTCAGTGTTAATAACCAACATTTAATTTCAGTCACTTTCCAGGAACAGTTGCCCCTTCTTCCCACTTCCCACCGCACCTTTGCATTGAGCTGGGAAGAGAGCAAGGAACTCAAACCTGTGAGTTCTAGAAAACATTTTCCCCCCAAGGAAAATTCTTAGAAAATGGTGCTCTTTGTTCACTGGAAAATGTTCCAGTAGGTTGGGGTCCCCACTTTTTGGTTCAAGCAGATATCTATCTACTCTTAGCCAAGTGTCATGGAGAGCAGTAGGATAGAATAATAGGCATTTATCTTATTTTGCATCTTTTCCTCTGTAGCATAGTATCACTCACTAAAATTCTCTTCCAGTGCCTTATTGTAGTGTCAAAATGGCCCTTCCATCTGGAAGCAACAAGAGTGTTCTTAGCAGAAGTGCCAGTGGAGAACAAGTTTTCTTCATCCCCACTGGACTAGAAAAGCTTTGTTGTCCCAGAACTAGTCTCTGCCTTCAGTCTCCTCACCACCACAAGTCTGGCCACCAGATGAAGATTTTTTTTTTTTTTTTTGTTTAGCCACACCAACTCTTGAAGAAAATTTACCATGATATGGAGAGGCTATAATCTCCCCTGGCAGAGAGGAATACCCAGGTCATTAGACTCACAGATCTTTAGGGTACCATTATTCCTGGTCTCAAATAATATCATAATTGCACATCTGCATAGCACTTTTAGGCTTAGAAAACACTTTCCTCACAATAAGTTCCCCGAAGGTGGTAGGTAGCTCACATAGTTTCCCAGTTTTACACGTTAGAAGACTAAAACTCAGAGAGGCTATAACTTGTCTGGAGTGGCATCAGAGCTGTCATTTATCCACCTCTCACCTGATTCCAAATCAACACTTTCCATTATAGCACCAAAAGGATCATTTGTGAGTCTAGGACATAAGAAAAGTTTTCATCAAAATGAACAAAATACATGTGGGAAAGATTTTATGTTTTTTTCCAGACGTTATCCCAAAAAGTGACTATCAGGAATCAGTGCCTGCAGAGGCTGCTTTTTGCCTAGCCTTCTCCTCAGCCTATCTTCTCCAAAATAACAGTGTTTCAATTTTACTGTTCCTCTACTTTCCTCTTGTGTTTGCCCTCCAGGCCCCAGTCCTTCTGCATATCATAGTCACTGCCAAAGTGAACCATTTCCTGACCCTTGGAAGGTCATGCAAACATCTGCCGCTGCCTCTGAAGCTCATGCCCCTCCGAATTAGCTAAACATGGGTGTCCATGCAAGTATGTGAGGATGACCAACTGTCGCTGTCCCCAGTGGAACAGGAGCCTTGAGAACAAGGAGTTTCCATAGTAAAAATATTCAGTGTGAAATGCTGTCTGACCAGTTGTCTAAAGGGAAAACACTTTCTGCCATTTCTTGGCAAACTCATTATCCCTGTAAAGCTGTGAGTTGGGCACTTGACTCTCCTGGGACTGAGGCTCTCAATCTCAAGCTATTTTGATTGGGGGTGGGGGTGCAAAGAAGGGAGAAGAATTAGTGTATAGACATTGTTGGAAGCCAAGTAACTAATGTTTTTCTCAAGAAGCATGATGCCAAATGTATCTTTTGTGAGGGACGCAGAATTGTGTGCAGATCTGAGGCAAGAGTGTAGAAAATTTGTTGTAGCAGACAAATAGAAAATGTCTTTTTGTTTAACCTGGATCAAAACAATGGTTTGTTTTGATTTTGTTTTTAGCTATAATTACCTGACTAATAATAGTTTTTATCACATTGGCCTTCCAGAAGAGAGGCTGCCTGGTAAGAGTTCAGGAATGGCCTTCAGTAGGTCTAGGTCTAGAGCTGGGAGCAGCTCTGCCATCAGCCAGCTATGTGACTGTGACCCAAGTCCTTTCCCGATCTTTGGGCTTTCATTTCCTTAGCTACTAAATTAGGGAATTAGACCAGTTGATAGTTAAGATCCTTTCTAGCCCTAATGACCTTTAATTTTATCGTTTTAACATGTGACTTGTGTCCCAGGTCCTGGTAATGGTTCCTCTCCCCCATATTTATAGCCCCTTGAGTAGGTAGACCATTTGAAATGTTAAAGATTTTCTTTAGAAATGCTAGTCCCCAGTTATTAAAAAAGGCAGTGACACAGAATTGAGAGGGAGGTGCAGAAGAGTTGCCTTGGTTATGTCTCATCGATTGGGAAAAGGAGTTCACTTTACTCAGTAAATAGAGCTTTGATGGATTCCCAGGATTCTTCCCAGAGCTGATCTGCTAAAATGACACTTTTTATTACTGTTCATAAACGCCAATCTCCTGATGCTGCTGGGAGATTACATTTAAGCTGTGGGCAAACTTGCTGGTCCAGTGGCTCAACAAGCCAGGGCAAGAGAGGTTAGTGTTTAGTGCTTCTTTCCATCAGAGTGTGCAGGAGTAGGCAGTGGTTGTCAGGAAGAGTGGGGCTTGGGGGCAAAAATGAATAGATGTAGATGAGGGGATGGTCTCTTACCAGAGAGCTACTTTAGTACAATTCCCTCCTTCCCTCTTGTGTAGTGAGACTAGGGCAGACATTTAATCTTAACTGTTATTACTGGGTAGGCAGAGAAGAACTGGGTATAGGGAAATCTCTTCTTGAAGACATAAGGCCTAATGATCAGGATCAAGGCTTAACTTTCTTGGCTTCAATGTCCAGTTTTGTTTCTGGTTTACAGTGTGATCTGGAACAGGGTTCTCATTTTTCCTGTCTTTAAAGGTATTAAAAGTATCACCCTAGTACAGCCTCCTTCTTGAAGGGACATTGGATTCATAGCGATAGAACATTCCTCAGGGAAAGTGGGCCCACCAGAGTTTTAGTTACATAGGATGTTGTTTCTTTCCTTTCTCCCTTCTTTTTGTCCTGATATCAATAGTGTTGGGAAAACCCAATGAATTAAAGAGACTGGTTTGGTTACATATACTTATAGAGAGTGGAAAGGGGAAAGTTTCTCCCAAACTTCTTTTCCCATTCTTTTTGGTTACCACAAGTGATATTTTTCAGTGGACTCCAAAAAGTTCTTTTACTTATTCCAAGGGATATCTCTCATTCTGCAAAGACTAGTAGTTCCTGTTGGTTGTAAGGTTGGAACTAAGGTTGTAAGGTGTTCACTCACATAAGGGTCTCTCTCAGCCCTATTTTGGAACTGGCAAAAATAAAAAAGTGTAACTTTTATGCACAATAGTAGTCTAGAAGTCGGGACCTTTTTTTCCCCTTTTTTCTCAGCTCTACAGTCCTTCATCCGTGCCTATGCAACCTACCCCAGAGACCTAAAGCATATTTTTCACGTCCGCTCCCTCCATCTGGGTCATGTGGCCAAGAGCTTTGGGTTGAGAGATGCCCCCCAGAATCTGAATGTTTCTTCAGGAAACAAAAGGAAATCAAAATTGAAAAGGTAAGATGAGCTAACTGCATTTGTTTTCTCCGTTCCAAATGTAAAAATAAGCACAGAAAAGCCTGGATGACTGGAAAACCAGAAATGAGTGTAAATATTTTGTTCTTTCTGTTCTTATATAAAAATATAAGAATTAGGGTATGCATTCATCTTGATACAAAAACTTCCATCTTTTATTCAGCAGCATATTATTACCAATGCATCTTCCATTGACTCTAATCAATCTGCTACAAAAGAAAAAATGACTGGTCTCAGGTCTTCAAATCTTCTTTAGAAATTGAGACCTGCTGGGGCCTGACACTATAAATGACTATTGCAACAGGATTTTGATGATCAAATTTTCTCTCAGCCCTCAAATGAACAGGAGCCTATCTAATTTGATCAGTCCCTGTCCCCTCCTCCCCCTCCCCTGGGTTGCATTTGTTATTGTCAGTGTTTAGGTTTCACACTATTATTGTATGTTATTGGCCACACATAGTAGCCATGTAGTATTTTACATTTAAACCACCTTTGGTTTATTTTTAGAATATTGGGCACTAATGAGAATTGGACTAAAATCCTATCCTATTATTATCACTTGTCTTCCTTTTTTGTTTGTTTTTGAAAACTAAGTAATTTTTTCACTTTTAAAAAGACTTGTTGATAGACCTTGTTTTTGCCCTACACACTTTCATAGTGCTATCCCTTATAATAAAGAGTTTTTAAAAATCAGTAAAACCAATCAACCCATTAAAAAAAGTATGTTATGTATGATGTTCTGTATCAGTAGACCCTTCTCTCTGCCAGGCTTGGTCATTATGTTTTAACAACATTGTTTTTCCATTGCTGTTCTTTACATTTACATAGTTTTTGGTCATTTTGTGTTGTTTTCTTGACTCTGCTTATTTCTATTTGCATAGTCATCCAGGTCTTTCCATTATTTTCTGTATTCAGCATTTTCATCATTTTTTCCAGCAGAATATTATTCCATTTATTCATGGATCACAGTTTGTTTAGCCACTCTCAAATCATGTACTTTGTTTTCAATTCTTTACTACCACGAAAAGTGCTGCTATAAATGTTCTAATGTATGTAGGACCTTTCTTTTTGTCATTGACCTTCTTAAGGTTTATGCCTAGCAGTACCCAATAAGAAAGCAGGGTTTATAGCAATTATAGCTTCATTCAATGCCCAGTAGAGCTCTGTTATATTGTCAAATGAGATAATATTTGTAAAGCGCTTAGCACAGTGCCTGACACGTAATAGATGCTTGATAAAAAAAATGCTGTTCCTTTCCACTTTGGATGTACATGGGTCCTTATGTACTTTTCAAATGTTTTGATGCTGGAAATATTACTGTCATGGAGAAAAAAGGGACTTCCAATAAGACCCAACTTATTTAAGGATCCTGAGTGAATACCAAGGAAAGGAGATGAGTATGAGTAGTACAGATATGTTTGGGCAATGAGCATTTGCTCAACTTATTAATAGAAAGGGAATAAGCATTTGTGTAGCACCTACTATATGCCACTGCTGAGCTTTCTTTTTTTAAATGAATATCTCATCTGATCCTCAAAATAGCCCTGCAAGGTAGGTGCTCTTATTACTCCCATTTTACATAGGAGAAAACTGAAGCAGACAGACTTTAAATTGCTTGCCCAGGGTCACATAGCTGGTAAGTTTCTGATTTGTTTCAGATTTGATCCTTGGTCTTCTTCACTCCAGGTTCAGTGTGCTCTAACTACTGTACCACCACAGAAAGCTCTGATCACCATGACCCTGAGCTACATCAGCATTGACATACTCAAGAAACCAGTGGTCTCTATCCCCATCCTAGGAAGTGAGAGCCTAGAGCTAAGGGCATCCTTAGTTACTGGAAGAGCATTGACCAAAAAGCTGGCCTTTATAAACTTAGAGCCTTTCCCTTATTTTCTTCTTTATAAAATGAAGATATGGGACTAGATGGTTTCCCACGTCCCTCCCAGCTCTACCAGAGAGTTCATCTTTAGGATTCAGAATTGTCCAGAAATTTATATTCAATAGATATGCCCCCAAATCCACACTGCAAAGCCACATCTCCTTGCAAATTACAGTGGCACAAATATGGCTGAATTTTTATCTATTCACTTGTGGGCAGGACTACATACTAACGAGAAGCATACACTGAGTCCCTACTATGTGACAAGCATGATGCTAGGTGCCAGGAATAAAAAACCAAAAAAGAAACTATTTCTGCCCTCAAGGAGCTTGTTCTAGGTAAATAGAATGCTGGGCCTGGAGGCGGGAAGACCTGAATTCAAATATGGCCTCAGATACTAGCTGTGTGACCCTGGGGAAGTCATTTAACCTTATTTTGCCTTGGTTTCCTCATCTGTAAAATGAACTGGAGAAAGAAATGGCAAATCATTTTAGTATCTGCCAAGAAAGCCCCATGGGGTCACAAAGAGTCGGACATGACTGAAACCGCTGAACAAAACAGGTGCACATTATATGGAAACTATAAAAAAAACATGATTAGGTAATGTTATGATTTGAGGGTGGAGGATGGAACAGGGAAATCAATGAGCCATCAGGAAAGGATTCACGAAGAAGGTAATATTTAAGCTTAGTCTTGAATTGGTGAGGAAGGGGGTAGGGCAGAGAAGGCTTTTCATTGGCCCTGGAGCCAAAAGGGCACCTCAAATGGTTCAGAATAATTGCTTTTTGCTTAGCATGCTACTCTTTCTGCATTGCAATAATGAATACCAAAGTACACCTTTCCCAGCTGGCCCTCTGGGCATACCTGAGCAAAGGCTATGATTTCCCACATGTTGCAACATAAATTTATTTATTTGTGTGTGTATGCATGTAAAACACTAAATGTTTGTGTGTGCAGTTCACTCCACAAGAAGTTTTGACCCAGTTTGCTTTAGCCTCTTCCTGTTACTCATTAACCTTGACAATGCTGGTTTTTCTGTGATATAAACAGTAAAAGGATTTGAAAAATCAGACATGATAGGGTTCATTAAATCTAACCTGAACAGGACCTAAATTTTGGATTCGTGGGTGTTTTATAAAATTCCTACTTTCTGTTAAGTTAAAAAGTAAAATTTCTTGAATACTTTATTTTAAATAATATTAATACTTTCTCATAGGAATACTAATAAATTCCACATGCATTTACATTATTATAGTAACGTATTCAAAACTGTATTCAAATCCTGTTTCTATTGCTTATTGCCTCATGACCTTGAGAAATTATTTAACCTCTCTGGGCCTTAGTTTCTTTCCCTGTAAAATAAAGGGATCATGATCCTGTGAAGAGGGTCTTATAAATCCTCAGCGCAGATATTTCATAAGTGTTGTCTCCACCAGTAGTCAGCTTCTACACTCCAATGCCATAGTGGGAACAGAGCTGGTGCCGTAACAGCTCGGCTTTTCTCAAACTAGCCATGAAGGCCAGAGGTACAAAGGGAACAGGCACCTGCTGCCACTCACCAGTTGTCCTGGTCAGGTCTGACAATTTGCGTTATTATATGATTGCCATGCAGGAGAACTAAGACCTCTCCTAAGGGAGAAAAGGTGAACCCCCTCAGGTTTCCCTAACCCAGATGTTCATTTGTGTGCCAGGATACTAGACTGCCATGCATTGGCGTTAGGGCTGGGAATTTGGGGGTTTGGTTCATTTCATATCTACAGCAATGTCTCTGGCTTCACTGATTTTGAATGTGTGAGTAAGCATCTAAATTCAAGGAGGAAACATGCCCCCCACGCTGGGTAGTTCTTGAACAAACATTTTACAGCTCCAAACTCCATTTTTCCATCTTTAAAATGGGGATACTTTGGAGACACCCTAGCAGAAGAAGGGTTTTTTTAATTATACACACACACAAATTATTACTATTAATAAACCCAGTTTTGTTTCCAATTCCCACTTCCCTCAAACCCTGCCCCCCTCCAACTTCAATATTTTTAGTAAACGTGTATTTTGGCAGCTGGCATTCATTATTACTGGAAATTTTGTTAGTAACTATTCATCTAAAGAGAGTGTTTCAGATTTTGATGTCTTCAGCTCCTCCCCAGATCCTTGAGAATAGGGGGGCTGGGGTGGGAGGAGGAGTGGGGAGGGGGAATTGGAGACTGCATTGTCCTTACCTTGAGAAGCCACCAGGGAGAGAACAATCCGCTGCCTCCTGCTTCAGTTGACCCTCGCAAGCAGATGGGCAACAGGACTGGTATACCCCTGTGAGCAGGGGATTTAAGAGGGCTTTATTTAGGGAAGAATAGGCTGATTAGCTGATAAAGAGCATGTAAGATGGTATGGGGCGGTCTTTGATGTCTAGCGGGCTCAGCAGGGAGCCTCGTGGTGAGTGACAGCAGTGTGTCATAGGATTACTCAGCTCGTGACAATGCAGCTCTCTGTTACTGCCTTGTCGCCACTCTGTTTCAGCTACTTTTTCCGTTGTTATGTGCTTCTTTTGAAGGCATTTCCCCCCCCCTGCAGGACCCCCTCCCTGCCTTTATACCACAGACGGCCACTCTAGGATACAGTAGGTAACTTTTTATTTGGGGGAAATGTTGTCACTCCTGGGGTAAGAGTGACTTTGCAGCTAATCTGCGCGTGGACCGTATAATTGTGGTCAGGGTGAGAGGCAGAGAAAACTTGACAGATTTTCCACACCTCAGTCAGGGCTCAAACAAATGCCAGTTTGCTGCTTTCTGAGGACTGGGCAGGGGGAAAAAAAGTCTGCTAAACCCCACAAAGTAAGAAGAGTTACACTGTGGCCACAATCATTGTGCAGAGCTGAACGTCTCTTCTGAAATCCATCTGTCGAGAAAGAGAATAGGGTTCTTATTATTTTAAATGGGGGAATAAAATAATAGCACTAAATACTCAGAACGATTCAGCTTTCCTCCTTATGGCTGTTTACTGCCAGCACCAGTTGTCTTGGAGTAATTATATATTGTGTACAAACATCTGATATCTGTTCACCAGGCTGCAAACCAAATCCCCTCTACTTCACCTGCCACACAGCAAACAAGGGAGCCCAAACCCATAGGGAAGATGGATTGGGGGCTATGCTGGGGAGGAGGAGATATGAATCAGAGGCAGGTTAGGAGGCCAGTAAGTGTTTTCACAAAATGACAAAGGGAACTTTTATTCTTTGGCACCTTTCTTCTATGTTTCTCTCATTTTTTTTTTTAAAAGGACAGCAAACATGTCCCCCAAAGGATATCTACTAGCCAGGTGTCTGTCTGCCTTTTGGATCCTAAAATTCTGAAAGTAAACACTAAATGTTTCTTTTTCCCCCATTGCACACAGAACCACAGTCATAGTCACAGAAACTCTGACACCTGACACACAAACCTGCCAAAACTCCAACCCCACACTTTATCAGGTAGTCGGTAATATCAGGAACATACTGTATGGCCCCACGGTGACAGCCACCACTAACCAATGATCTCTCTTGGCGAAATGTATCTTTTATGCTGTGTATTTTCAGCAGTTCCTAAGAGACAAAATCAGCACACTCTCCCGACATCCTACATCTTTACCTAAGATACTATCACCAGAAACTGGGGCCTCAGTTTCTTTGGGATAGAAGACAATGTAAGAGGTTCTAAAATTTGCATTATTTTCCAATTATGTGGTCAGTAAGAAACATTGAGTAAGATGTGCCTGAGAAGGTCAACATAGCACTGGGGAGCATGGCTCTGTCATTAAACACTAAGAATACTCTAACCACTGTGCCCTAAGATGTTGTTGCCAACAGCATAACAGGATAATCTTGCTTCTTCTTGGAACTCTCTATATCACGTACATTGTATCCTGAGACCCAAGTCTGATATTTTTCCCCCAGGACTTATGAGCTGTGCAGAAGCCTAAAGTTAGTCTTTGAGGTACTTCTTCTACCCAAAATGTGGTTTCACCCATGACTTCTCACATCCTATTTCTTATTTTCACTGTCTTTGAATTAGTTGGGTACCAAAATATGTGTGGCATATTTGACCAGTAAATCAATCAGAATCATGTATTTAGAGTTAGAAGAGATCTTCAAGGTCAATTAGTTCAACTCCCTCATTTTACAGATGAAGCAACCGAGGGCCAGGGAGGTTGTCTTGACTGGGGTCACATACTCACATAGACATATTTATTGTTCCCTTCTGTAATTCTTCCAAACTTCATTTGTTTGTACTAACTGTCTGAATGATATAGCATTCTTATGGAAATTAAATTTATTATTTTCAAGTTGTTATGCATAAAAGTCAAGATGTTACCAAATTGAAAGAATGACAATGTAGCATGCTCACTTTGACCGCACATACACTGAAAGAATGATATGTAGTTAGCTGTTAACCTACTTAACTTAACCTACAAAGTAAACACAAACATAAGGCCAGCACTCAAAAAGCTTAAAAAAAAATTCTTCCTGGACAGTTTGCTCCACATTACAATATACTGATACCAAAGATAGTCTAGATTTGGAAGGTGCAAAGGGGTTATGTTATTGCTCCTGTGTCCAAACAGCCAGACTCCTAAGTATGCTTGAAAAGTGCATCAGAGCACTCCATCAAATATTAGTGCTTCTCAAATGCTTTAAAATGAGTTTGGTCTGTAATGTAACATCCTCCTGGAAATCTTTCATACACCTTCTGCTCTACGATTTGTTGACAAAACCATTTTTTCATAGAAAGCTTACCTTCAAAATTTTCAGTCAGATCACTTCACAAACTATAAAAAATTATAACTTAATGAATTCCAGAGTCATGACATTTTGACAAATTAGTAAGCTCCAGACTCTGAAGTTGTACCTTTTTTGCCCAAACAGGCTTTGGTATGAATGTAATTCATTGATCTCTTTGACAAATATTTCTTGAGAGCTTATTTGAAACCCTCCTTGGAAGGGTTATATCCCATCGTCCATTCCTTCCAACCCTATATAAGCTCTGCCATTTTGGGGGAGGAATGGTACTATTTTTGTATCTCATGGTTTTTTAAAAAATTGACTATATAAGTACTGTAGTTTCTGCATTGACTTAGAGGAGTCAACAAAAAGGGACTGAGCTGAAAGTACATTAACTGGCAACCTTTTAACACCTTTGAACTTTACTTATTAGTAACAACCTTGAAAACACCAAATCAGTTCCCAAAAAAGACTAGCATTGAGAAGCTGCAGCTGTAGCTCCCTGTAAAGCAATAATCTAATCATTGGGAGCAGCTTGCCTGCCAATTTTTATGTGGCATTTACAACCTCCTTAATATCACTTAATTAGCTGAAGGAAAACTTGGAATCTTGCCCACTGAAAAATTTTTCTCGGTTTAGTTGGTCTACTCATCATTCTATAAAAAGACAAATTGGGCCAAATGTGATATCAGAAAATGAACAAAGCCACAATCTCGCAGATCCTCATATGTGGGTGGGATGGTGTCAGAACCAGGATGGGGTCTGTTCACAATGACCAAATAGTAATTTAGGGAGATGTGTTAACCAGTAGCAATGAAAAGTCAAAGCAATAATCTGAAACTTCCAAAATATGTCTAGATTATGTAGCCATACCACTTGCTCTTTAGCAAGTTTAGCAATAGTTCATTATCTAGTCTCTTCTACACAAAGGACTTAAAGACAAACCAGTATTAACATATGGTCTTAATCTGAGAAAACTGAGACCAAGAAGAATTGCAAGTCACTTCTCTGAGGTCATAAATCAGATATAAAGAAAGGACTTGAGATTTCCTTATCTTCTACCTTTAGTGATGATGCACCTAGTCACAGTCACATTAGAAATCCACACCAATTGTAATAGCTTCTATTCTGAGCTCTGGAGTCTCTAGTAACCAGGAAGAAGTTATAGGTTTATTGGACTGGAAAGAAAGAGGTCATCTAGTCCATCTCCAAACTTCTGGGTAGTACAAATTATTCCAAAATATTACTATTTCTCTTTCTAAAAAAAAAAAAAATTCTTCACAATGAATGGGAGATCTCAGCAACTCTTAACTTTTTCCATTGAGCATGCCCCAACCCAAATTCCAAATATCCTCTTGAAACAATATATTACTTATATAGTATATAACAAGATATAGCTTTCTGGCAACTCTTGCCCTCATACATAGGAAATTCAACATATATATTTGTCCTCTTTCAAAAATCTTAACCACTCAGTTCTTCAACCTATTCACCTCCCATAATTGACTCCTTCACTCCACCTCAGACAACATGGTGATATCCTTAATCTTGCCATCATCCACAAATGCACCTCAAGCATGTTCAAGAATTCCCAAGTCTCTGAATGACCATAATCTCTTGAATTTATACCTCTCCCTTGCGCTAGCCACTCTCTCCTCTTTGCCCCATCTTGACTCCTTGGTGAACCAGTCCAACTCTATACTGTTTTCCTCTCTTGAGTCCCTAATCACTTTATCATATCACCAATTGCACCCTGCCAAATCTCAACCTTGGATGACTTTCACCAATTGCTGCCACTGCTTCTATACACAAGCTGCTGAACAAAGGTGGAGAAAGATCATTCAACCATTTTGTCTGGGTCCAGTACAAATTTATAATACACACAACCTCCACTGGGCCCTCACTGCTCCTAGATTATCTTAATGCACACCCCTATCAACTCACTATCCCACTCTCCATAGTGACTCACCCAGACCTTTCCATCCCTCTTCAAACTTCCATGGCACTCACAGCAACCTCTCCTCTCATCCTCTCAGCTGAGATTCTTGCCTCATATTTTACAGAAGAAATTAAGACCATTTTCCAGGAGCTCTCTTTGTCCCTCTTCTTCATCTCATATAACCCATATGCCTTCTGCCACTATCTTCTCCTATACTCCTGTCTCTCACATGAAGAGATGGTCTTATTCCTTTACAAGGGAAACCCCTCTACCTGCACAAATTATCTCTTCTGTCTCATTTCATCTCCAATGGATTGCCCTCTCTGTTATCCCTACTCTATTACTTTTTTTCCATTTCTCCCTGCCAATTGGTTCGTTCCCTGCTATCTATAAACCTGCCCTTGTCTCATCTTAAAAAACTCACTTGATCCTTCCATCCCCACTATCATCCTAACAATTGTAGCTAAATTCCTAAGAAAGGCTGTCTACAATAGGTACCCACAGTTTCTCCCCTTTCACTCTCTTAACCCTTTATAAATCCAACTTCATCATTCCACCAAAACTGCTTTCCAAAATTAATAATGCCTTTTCTCAGCTCTCTTTCTCCTCAATCTTTCTGTAGCCTTTGACACTGTTAATCACCCTCACCTTCTTGATGCTCTCTTATTTCTAGGTTTTTGGCTTGGTTTTCCAATTGACACTTCTTGTTCCACAAACAAGACACTGTCTCTTGGCTCTGAGCATTTTGACTGGCTGTCCCCTGTGCCTAGAATGCCCTTTCTCCTCAATTCCACCTACTGACTTTCCTAGCTTCCTTTCAACTCAAATCCCATCTTCTTTAGGAAACCCTTCCCAACTCTCTCTCTTAATTCTATCACCTTCCCACTGTTAATTGTCTTCTATTTATTCTGTATATAACTCACCTTTATGTATTTATTTGCTTTTCTTTCTCCCCAATTATATTGTGAGCTTCCTGAAGGCAGGAACTTGTCTTTTTGCCTCTTTGTATGCTCACAGACCCTGGCACATAATAGGTGCTTAATAAATTTGTATTGACTATTGGCATTGTGGCATAGAAGGAAGAGCTAGTCCTAGCTTAGCTGCCAACTAGTTCTATGATCTAAAGGATTTTCGGTTAGCTCCTCTGGGGCTCAGGTTCTCATTCAAAAAAGAAGAGGTTGATCTAGAAGATCTCTTTCAACTCTGACATTCTGTGGATCTTTAAAAATGAGAAGTTCAGCTTTCCCTTATTAGAATGAAATTGCATGTGACCTAATTACTTGCGAATCTTGCATGAATCCAGGCTGTCTTGTAAATAATGATAATTAGAATGTATACGGTAACTTTCTTCCTCAGAGCTCAAAGCATATTTATGTAGCTTAGGTTTATCCTCACAATATTTGGGTGAAGTATGTAAGGAACAGCATTACCCTTTCTAAATGGAGAAACTGGGATACAGAGACCCAGAGACTTGTCCAAGGTCACAGCCAGTGGTAGGTCTTGGGCTCAAATTTCTCAGTTGCAGGGTCTAACCATAAGAATAGAGATCTCCACCATTCATAGTCCCCAGGGTTGTAGACAAGCTAAGCAATATTCAAACTGTAGTTGCCACTAGCAAGCCTAAGATATAGGCAAAAAAAGAAGAAGGAGGAAGAGAGAAAGGACCAGAAAGAAGAGTAGAGGCTGGAAGAAGAGAGAAAAAGGAGTGGATACAAAAGATGGAGAGTGGTAATAGAATACTATAGTAGGGGGATAAAACACATAGGTAATATCATGTAAGGGCATTCAAGTATTGTGTAACAAAGGACCATCCAAGGTCTGGGAAGGGAAAGGTAATTATTTATACAAGGAATAAGGAAAGACTTTGTGATGGAGATGCCATTTGATTTGAGCTTTAAAGAACAGGTACAAGCTAACAAGGGCTGGAGAAAGGTGAACATTTTGCTAAAAGGCAATGGCATAAGCAAAGGCATGAAGGCAGGGAAACTCAAGACATGTTTAGGGGACAAAGTATTCCAGTTTGACTCACAAAATATATGGAAAAGGAGTAAGTAAAGGCTAAAAAAAGAAGGGTGGTAGTAAATTGTGGAAGCCCTTGAAGAATAGGGGGGGAAAGTTTGAATTTTATCTGATGGGCAATAGGCAGCCATCGAAGATTCTTTTAACAGAGTATAATGACTAGATTGATGAATAAGAAATATTACTTTAGTAGCAGTGTGGAAGATGGACTAGCGAAGGTAGACTGGAGAGGAGGATGCCATAAACTGCATAAACTTAAGTAGCTTCTGTTGCCTCTTGTCATAAAGAAGGCCTGATACCCATCCTAGTGGGTGGCTGCCTTCATTACCTCAAGTCCCATGTGTAACTTTTCAGCAATGCATTTCCCAGGAGTGTCTGATGAAGAGCAAAATAGACAATAGGGAACATAAAGAAGCTTGAGATTCCATTGCTCAGCATAGGAGAGGAAGATCACTCAGAAGGGCATCCACACCCCCTGCTGATGGACCAGCTTGTCAGAGCAGCTGGCTCTGTTTCTGTGACCTCCTAAATGGAGGCAGTAAACCAGACCCTCGTAATTAGACATGGGAATGCTCCGGTGCGTCCTCGTCCCCCTTACCAGGGCAGGAGCAGGCCCCCAGATGGAGGGTCAGAAAACGTGACCCTAGCCACAAGGCCAGGAAGAAGCACTGGGAGCCACTGAAGCTACCCATCGCTGTGGCCTGAGCAGGGGACTGGGGGCGTTATATGCTGCTTACGCATCATCATCATGATTATTTGTACTTTTCGACCCCGGTGCCAGAACCAAAGTGTGACATTATGTGTTTGGAAACCCACTACAATTTGTATCTCTGAAACATGTGCTGAGGATAGGTTCTTTGTTATCTAAGCTGGAACTTGAGATGGGAAGACCCCATTTGGTTGGATTTTTTTTTCTAGTATTACATCAGCCCTCACTGGGATCAGATTCAAACCAAAATTTCGCTTCTAAGGGCATTTTCTCCAGTGGTGGGAGCTGAGTATTTCACCATTTGCAGGACTTGATGCAAATCTAGTTTCCTTTTTGCTATCCTCTCTCCATATAGTCAGGTGCTGCCGGGCCCCAGTTCTTTAAAGCAGTGGTTTAATTATAGGTGTGCTCATGTAGCCTTTTACATTTGGCCTCTTGCTCCTATCATTTGGTTTTTTCCAGCTGACACCAAGCAATTACCAGCTTTCTGCTTTCTCACCGAACAAACACACCTTCATCCCCACCCTGCTAATGAGGCGATTAGAGGGATTTCACAGTGACCCTTAGCTTCCTCCACACCTGGGTCACCTGCAGACAGCAGGACCCACATGGTGTGCTTTCAGACAAGCAGCCAGGGCTGACAACAAAGAACAGGAACCCAACCAGCCTCTCTTGGGGGTGATGCCACAGACTGTCAAATACACTGTTGCAGCCCTCTAAATCTTGGCCTTCTGCTGCATTGAAGCCCTGGAATTGGAAGAAGGAAGTGAGTACAATTTGAATCAGTGACAGATACCAGTTGAGGGTAGATGCAACAGGAGATTATTCACCTTTCACCAAACCTTCTAATTCTTGAGTTCTTGAATTACAGGAAATCAAACACAAGGCAGTGTATACATATGTACACACACACACACACACACACACACACACACATACACATACAAATACACAGATTTTGTGTATGTGTATGTATGTAACCCAAAAAGGGGAAACCTTTCCTCGCTCACAAATTGACTTTCTATAGTCATTCCAGACATGTACCCCCTAACCACTCATCTAGTCATCCTCTTTTTCTTCCCCAATGAACAACCCATTCCTAATTCTTTCTGCAGTGAGTGACAAAAAACTCTTTCTCTCTGTTACTACCCCCTCCCAGAGTTGCTGGGAGGAAAGCACTTTGTAAGCTATAAAGTACTCTAGAAATGAAAGCTTTGATTGTTATTTGTTATGACCTATACAGTTCTAGTTAGTTTATGTCAGCCTCTTGTCATATCTTATTCGGAAGCATTCAAGTTCCTTTGCATTTTGTTCTCATCTGGAACTGATGCTGCCATGTTTCAACCCAATGCATTGGACCTGACAGTCCACAATACGAGGTGGTGTCTTAACCATTTAGAGGTACAAGATTGTAAGTTCCTTGGCAGAAGGGACCCTGTCTTATTTATATTTGTCTCCCACTGCTTAGGACAGAGCCTTGCTCAAAGCAGGCACATAATGAATATTATTTGAATTTGCTTCTCCACAGAAGGGATGTCATTTGAAGGTGTCAACCTTTGACTGCAGTTTTTTATGCTCTTTTGTAGACTGGATATAGATTCCCTAGATCTTTTGGGGAAACTATTTCAAGAAGCATTAATGAGGGGGCAGTTAGGTAGCTCAGTGGAGTGAGAGTCAGGCCTAGAGACAGGAGGTCCTAGGTTCAAACCCGGCCTCAGCCACTTCCCAGCTGTGTGACCCTGGGCAAGTCACTTGACCCCCATTGCCCACCCTTACCAATCTTCCACCTATGAGACAATACACCGAAGTACAAGGGTTTTTAAAAAAAAAGGGTAGTAAAAAAAGAAGCATTAATGAAAAACAGTTTTTTTTAATATGTAAAGTATTTAAATATGTAAAGTATTTATATAAATATAGTATTCTCCATATCCAGAAAGGCCAGAAAAAAAGACGTTTTGGTTGGATATGGGGATATAAACCTCTTGAATTTGGTTATAAACATCACCAAGTACTAGAATGGATTGTGAGTGAAGATTATAGAATCTATATTGCTGAAGTTTTTCATGACAGATGACAATCACCTTTGGATTATATAGCAATTGACTTACCTAAAGGCACAGAGCTAGCCCAATTAATTTCTCTAGCCTACTTTTGTTCTAGATTCTGTAAGCTAGAAGCAGATGAAGCTTGAATCTTATGATATGATTCTACTGCTTCTAATTAGGTTAAAATGCATTACAAGTCATTTAAGGCACAATAACAAGTACCTTTGAACCCATGTTAACATTAAGTTTGTTCTTGGAATGAATGCAGGACAAAGATCAGTGTCTAATAAGTGGAAGAGAAGATGATTTCAGTTCAATAAAAGGGAAAATTTCCTAACAGACCAGATCAACAATGGAATGGACAGAGTAGATAGTGAATTCTATGTCAAAGGAGAATAATCATTTACTTGTAGGGATATTGAAAAGGGATTCTTGATCAAGGGTGAGTTGGAATACATGATCTTTAAGGACTTTTCCAATTTTAAGATTCTAGCATGATAGAAGGGATCTCTAGATTAATCAATTCTACCTAGCTCAACATTTGAGAGATGAAGAAGCTTGTTATTTATATAGGCCTTAGCAATCTTCCCTTTGTCCACAAAGAATCAGCCAAAAGTTTTTGTATGAATTTCATTTTTTGATTGGTATTTAGGTTTGAAAACATTTTCATTGAGCAAATCCATGTTAAGTGTGTATTATGTACTAGTTGTTGAGTCACTTCTGACTTTTCATGACCTGGTGGATCATAGCTTGTCAATACTGTCCATAGGATTTTCTTGGTTCGCCATTTCCTCCTCCAATTTATTTTGTAGAGGGAGAAACTGAGGCAAACAAGGTTAAGTGACCTACCCAGGGTCACACAGCTAGTATGTGTCTGAGGCTAGATTTGAACTCATGTCTTCCCAGCACTCCTATCCACTGAGCCACCTAAGAGCCTCCATTAAGTACTGGTAGAAAGCAGGGGAGAAAGGAAATAAGCATTAATTAAGCTTTTATTGTGAGCCAAATACTGTGGTAAGCATTTTACAATTACAGCCTCATTTGATCAGATACTCATTGACATAAGACTGTCATACTCCTAATCTAGAACTGGCAATTCTTAATTACCATATTGCCACAGCCTCATCACCCACTTCTTCACTCATCCAAATTCAATGGCAATTTCTAAACATCTGTACATCTATGTAGTGCTGAGATAAACCTTAAAATGCATTGGAATCTGCTTAATGATAAAAATTAGAAAAGGATCCAATGTCTTAGACTGACAGTGACTTAAATGTTTACACAAATAGTTAATGGCGGTTTTTCTATTTCTCAGGTCTGTTATCTTGCCATTGTACTTCTTAATCCAAAGTTATTAGAGCTACTCTCCATCCACTTCTCCTGTAAATAATACTCGCTTTCATTCAATTAAACAAGTATTTCCTGGACACTTGCTACGTGCCTCGCACTGTGCTACTCCTTGAACCTGGTCTTAGAATTCATCTCTATTCCTTTGCAGCTATATGTGAACCTGTAAGAGAAAAGTCCATTTTTATGTCTGTCCTTGAGTCTGCAGGGTAGCCATCCAAGATTTATTAGTAGTATCTGATGTTTGTGCAGGCACACCAACGAAGTAGGGCCTCTTCTGAAGCACAGGACATTTTTCAGAAAAGCCAGGTTTTATTTAGTCCAAAAAATCTCCAAATTGACCAAAGAGGAAGCCTATTGGCATGCCAAGAATTTACCCCACTCTACATCCATGCCAAAATCGAACCCAAAGGTTGAAAGGCACCTAAGGTTAATCCCCTTCCTTCAATGACTATAAAGATCTGATAATATGATCCACTTCGGGAGGCTAAATTATCATCCCACACTGGCAGAATCTTTACCTGAACTACTTTGTTGCACCAGAGGGACCGCTTGTCAAATTCTCCCTGGAGTTGTTTGTTGCTCTTCCTGTCATCGGAGAGCCACCAGAATTCTTTTCAAATGCTGCTTCCTTTTCTTCTTCCCTAAGAGCTAGGGAGAGCAGAGAAATTTCTCAATCATTGCCATCCTATCTCAAGTCATTGCCACTTCTCCCCTGATCACACTTGAAACCAGGGTTTTTCCAGCCCGTTTTGGGGTGTATTTTCACTTGGAAATCCTTTGGGTCTATCTGTGGCCCTAGATGGTTTGTTTACAAGGTAGATCTTTCAGACTTGAGAGAATGCATTTTACCAGACTTCAGTAGACTTTGAAGCGTCCAAAGGGGTGTGCATGTTTGTGTGTGTGTTTAGTAAAGAGGAGACAGGGAAATTTTTAAAAACCAACCCAAAGGCATACCAAAATACAACTTGGCTCAATAAGAATCAATTAAAGCAGTTTTCTGTGTTTCCAGCCTCAGGTTTAGTCTGAAGTTCAAATTGTCAACAGATATTAAGCACCTTATATCTGCAGTTGTACTAAGTATGGGCAGAGCGAGAACGCTAAGTTTCTGTAAGATATGGTCTCTGCCCTCAGATAGGTTGTAGTCTAATAGGGGAATAAGACACAAACACAGATAATTAATATATACATGATATGGTAAGCTGATTGGAAAAATAAAAAATACTATATAAAGTCAGAAGTGGGAAAAGTATTACCTACTTATGGGGGAAGAAAAGTTACTATCTTTCTGGATCCCTTTATCATCTTGAGAAGCCACATGATACAGTGAATAAATACTGGACTTGGAATCATAATGACCTGGGTTCAAATCTTGCCTCTGATACTCATTAGTTGTGTGATGTGGACAAGTTACTTAACCTTCTGAATTTTGGTTTCATCCTTTGTAAATGGGAGTAATAATACTAATTGTTCTTGGGCCATAGGATTTTGTGAGGCAAAATATGGTAGTTTATACAAAATACTTTGCAAATTTTAAAGCACTTTGTATATGTTAGTTATTATTTTTGTTCAGTTTGCTTTAGTCATATCTGACTCCTTTTGATCCTATCTGGGATTTTCTTGACAAAGACAGTAGAGTGGTTTGCCATTTCCTTCTCCAGCTCATTTGACAGATGAGGAAACTGAGGTTCATGGGGCTAAGTGACTTGCCCGGGGATACCTAACTAGTAAAGTGTCTGAGGCCAGATTTGAACTCAGGAAGATTCTTCCTGAGTCCAAGTCTGGCTCTCTATCCACTGAGCCACCTAGATGTCCCATAGTTATTATTAGAGCCAGGTAGATTGATGTACAAATTGAGCTGAGGTTTTACTTTATCAAGAGAATGAATAACATCTGTCCTTCCTGATGAGTTCTGTTCAACCCAATAACTTTGGGTACATTTGCTCATCTTTCCCTCTAGTTAGGTAAACTAACTAGTTTTCTGGTAACTACAGGATTACTCTTTTGGTGACTAGAAGTCCAATGTAGTAGTGAAAATTTGGCAGAAACTGGGAAAACTATAGGTTGGCACTGGAGAAAAGTGAGACCTTAACTTGCCAGGGCATGTTTAAATTTAAGAATTTCCATTTTCCTCTCTGCCTTTTGCTTTGTGATTCAGGTCAAAGGTCTGCAGACCAGAAGAGAAGCCGAGAACTAGCCAAGTCATTAAATGAAAGCTCCATTTGGACTTTTTGAATGTTTTAAGAAAATAAAATCCAAATCCCCTTCAGAGCTTCTCTTTCCCAAAGGCAGAGAAACCAAAGCCATAGACTGAAAAACTGAACACCTGCTCACTCTGTGGAGCAGAAGGATCCTCAGAGTAGTGACCTGGCACATTTTTCTACTAGGTCTGTAGAGGAATTGGGATTTGCTCATGGTGGACTATGCCTTGGCTGGAAATAAAATTGTAAAATGCCTGGAAAATGTTTCAGTTGTCAACTTAAGTAGAGCAGGACCATCTCCAAGACATGATTTCTATAGCATCTCATTTTCTGCACTGCGGACTTGGGAATGTTAAACAAATACCCTTTGAGAACAGTTTTGTTTATCTTCTGTCAGTATTCGATGCCCCAGAACCCTATACAGCATATGCCCCTATTATTATTGATGAAAAGTAAGATAAATTTAAGTGATTTGCCCAAAATCACACAAGGGCCAGCTAGATGGCAGAGTAGTTAGAGCACCAGGCCTGGAGTCAGAAAGATTCATCTTTCTACGTTTAAATCTGCTCTCAGACACTTACTAGCTGGATGACCCTGGGTAAGTCACTTAACCTTGTTTGCTTCAGTTTCCTCATCTGCAAAATGATCTGAAGAAGGAAATGGCAAACCACTCCAATATCTTTGCCAAGGAAACCCCAAATAGGGTCACAGAGAGTCAAACAGGATTGAAATGACTGAACAATAAAAATCACACATACAGGGGCCGCTGGGTAGCTCAGTGGATTGAGAGTCAGGCCTAGAGACAGGAGGTCCTAGGTTCAAACCCGGCCTCAGCCACTTCCCAGCTGTGTGACCCTGGGCAAGTCACTTGACCCCCATTGCCCACCCTTACCACTCTTCCACCTACGAGCCAATACGCAGAAGTTAAGGGTTTAAAAAAAACATAAAAATAAAAATCATACATACAGTAAGTGGCAGCCAAAACTTGAACCCAGCTCCTCCGACTTCATTCCAGATCCCTTTCCACCACATCTGCATTGCTACTGAGACATCCTTCGGTGCTTCATCTTGGCATGGAGGTTGATAACAGATTCTCAAAGGCAATGTTGATGGTGTGTTAGCTCTGGCAGAACCTACTAAGCTGAAAAGATTTCAGATCCAGGCCCAATGTTAGACTGTTCACCTCTTATCCAAAGATCAGCTTAAGTAGATTCATAGAGCTTCATCGCTAGAGAGTAAGTAATGAAGTGATTAATTTTTTTTCAGCCATAGAACCTCGAAACTGTCTACAATGTATGGGGTATTGTGTTCTGCCTTCATGGCATTGTGCCCAAAGGTAAAATCACAGGTCCTTGAACTATTTATAGTTTATCTACATCCACTTGTATATGTGTGCTTGTCTCTGTGCATATACACACATATTATCTTTTTTAAAAACAGCTTAAATTATATTTTATTTTCAAGCAAAAATAAGCATTCTTTCTCTCTTCCTTCCTTCCCTTCCTCTCCTTGCATCTCCATTGAGAAAACAAGAGAAACAAAACCTCTGTTGCAAGCATGTATAGTCAAGCAAAAGAAAATTACTCATTGACCATGTCTAAAAGAAAAATTTGTTCAGGCTGTATTCTGCTTCCATTGCCTCTCTGTCAGGAGGGCATGTTTCATCAGAAGTCCTCAGGAATTGTGGTTGGTCCTTGTGTTGATCAGTTCTCAAGTTTTCTTAGAATAAAAGAATTTCTAGGGAAATATATCTATGTTTGTCTTTGTTTTGTTTTGTTTTTATAAATTCTTATCTTCTGTCTTAGAATTGATACTACATATCACTTCCAAGCAAAAGAACCTTAAGGGGCTAGGGGTACGTGACTCCCCCAAGGTCACACAGTGAAAAAGTATCTAAGACCACATTTGAACCCAGGGCCTCCCATCTCTAGGCCTGGTTCTCAATCCATTGAGAATCCCCTTATTTTGTTTTAATCAACTAACATCCACCGTCTTGCCTGCCTACCTACCTCAACAATCTCCCCCACCCTCGGAGAACACACCAAAACAAAACCCATCACACACAATCAAAACAAATCTCTATATTCATCTACATGCATAGTCTCAGCTCACCAAACACACACCCTTTTTTTTATTAATATTTGTGCCCAGGTAGATTAAAACCTATGGGCTCTTGGCTAAAATGGCAAGTGTGCCAGCCTACATGTCTTTGGCTGAAAGTTTTGGTGGTGACACAGCCTGTGCCATTTTTGTAGTCAATTAGTGTATCAATCAGCCAAGTAATATTCTATTTATTTATTTTGCTTTAGCAGTGGCAGGAGCGATCTTTGAAGTGCAGGAGCTTGTGCTGGGGAGGATATTTTGACTGATACTTTGCATATTTTGAAACCCAAGTTGTTACATTTAAAATTATACACATTGTGAACACCCAGCTTCAAACGAGGGGGAAGAAAAAGCATTCCTTCCTGTCAGAACCTTTTCACTCTGTCTGTCATATAACCCAACTAAAAATAAACTGCAGGCGCATAGAACTGGCAGCCATCAGTTTGGAACAAGTTAAGTTCTCTTAACTGCCGGGCCTGTCTCCTGCCTTTTCCAAATCACAAATCAACCCCCTTGCAACCTGGACCTCAATCAGATACAGAGAGGATACATGCACAGGGGCGATGCCGAATGAGAAAAACCAGCCTGGTGGAGTAGCAAAAGCACCAAACTAGAGGCGGGAAGATCTGGGTTTTAGTCCCGGCTCCAGCACTAATTTGCTGTGTTAACCTTTGGGTGACTCATTTGACCCCTGCAGGGATCCATTTGTTCATCCGTTAAAGGGGATTGATACTTGCTCTACCTACTTTGTAGGGTTGTTGTGATGGAAGGGAAAGGGAATGAGCATTTATATAGTGCCTACTATGTGCCAGGCAGTGTGCTCAGTGCTTTAGAAAAATAATCTCATTTGATCCTCAAATCCACCCTTTAAGGGTAGGTGCTGTTTATCGTCTCCCTTTTACAGTTGAAGAAACTAAATTAAATGTTAAGTGACTTGCCCAAGGTCACATACCTAGTAAGCATCTGAGACCAGATTTCAACTCTAGTCTCTATCCACCATGCCACTTATACTTGCCTTTGCACGCCTAAAACATAATATAAATATAAACTGTTGTCATCATAAAGTCCTTTCCTAATCCTTAAAAAAAAAAAAAAAAAAAAAAAAAAAAAAAAAGTCCATTATAGGAGATGCCAAGAATAACTCAGTCAGGAATTTAAATACTGGAAAGGGCCAGCTTTGGTTTGTCAAAGCATTTTACTATCCTTCATTGTCTCTAGGGTGGTAGATGTTTATTTAAAAAAAAAGCTTAAGATAAGGTTTTTGCAATAGACTTAAACCTTGGAGGCTATCTTCTTCATTTTATAGATGAGAAAACTGAGCCCAAGAGAGATGAAATGATTTGTCCAGTCACACAGGAAATATGTGTCCAAACTGGCATTTGAACCCAAATCCTCTGACTCCCAGCCAGTGTTTTTTCCACTATACTATGTCACCTTTTGTTTGGTTTGGCATTTTGGGTAGAGGGCAAGAGACAAGAAGCCCTGAGAACTAAGGGTAGCCATGTCACAGATTTGTAATCATCTCAAATGAAATGTTCTTCAGTAGTATCCACAGATCTCATCTCTACTGTCATGACAAAGTGAATAATAGAAGTTGTCACTTGAAGTTTTCCTCTCCCCATCTCTCTCTATTCCTGTCCTCCACAAATAACCTTAAAATTGCTTTTTCTTAACCATCCAGATAATTGGTTCTATCTTCATTCTGGCAGTAAAGACATGGCTTCTCAGACAACATAATTTGTGCCTCTGTACAAAAAAGGACTCCACTGGAACACAGATCAATATATCATAAATTTCGATATGCCATATTTTGAATTGAGTCCTTTGGAACATAACTACATACAGTAATAATCGGATATAACCTGGTTTTTATAACCATTTATAACTTATATTGTAAAACAGGTGTTAGCTGTCTCCTCTGATCCCTTTCTTATAAAGGATTTCCACTTTACTTATTTAGACTGTAAGTCCAAGCATTTGTCTGACATTGGCTTCATTCTAGACTGCAAAGGAAAAAAGCAAAAGCAGGGATAAGGGCATGGTCTTCCTAAAAATATACAATATTCCCTTAAAACCCAGGGAATTCTTGTAAAACCAGCGGGCACTAACTAGGTGCCAGTAATGGCATTTCCATCGTGCATGGTGTGTTTTTTAGTGGTCACCGCTGCTTTTGAAAACAAATTCGAAACCCATCCGTGTGTCTTAAGAAACATTAAATATTTCACTCTGCAGTTTATGTAATCATTTTCTCTCTGTTTGATTGAACTTCTACAAATTTCCCTCTCTGATCTCCTGATCAAATGGCAAGGCTACCGTCTTTTGAAAACAGTTACTGCAGTTCAGCAGCTGAAATTGATTTTAAACCTTTGGCATTTTTCAGTGCGGATTACTGCAGGAGAGAGACCTCCCTGCAGTACCCCAGGCTCCTATGCAGTGTTGGGAGGGCTGCAGTAGTGGCCAATATTTGAGGCGTAAACTAAGCTTCCCAAATGTACCCTGGGACTTGATTTTGAAGGGACCAAAAGATTAAAAAGCCCTCCCAACCTAGAGAAGAAATGCCTATTAACTAATCTACTCAGCCCTCTAGACCACGGAAAGGTCTGTTCGAAACACCAGTCAGCCGTCTTCACTGTCTCGGGAGAGCTGGAGTCCTCCTTATTGCTATCTGTGGATTGCTAGCAGTGAGGGACGATTATTTTTTAACTGAGTTGGGGTTAGTGTGGTTGCTATTAAAGTGTTTTTATTACTGAATGTTGTTGAGTTTTAGGGTGGGCTTTTTTTTTTCCCCTTTGGCAAACTGCTGTATCATACACCTCATTTGCCATCAGCCTGTGTTCCTTTTTTTCCATGAAAACAACAGAACAGAACAAAGCCTCACTTTTAAAAATGCCATGATATTTTGCCACCGTTATGAAAATCTGTCAGCGCCGTATCTAATCTTCTGGTACAGAGAATATCAAAACAAGCACAATTGAAGGGATTGTACTTCTGTTAATACAAAAATGTCAGTTTCGCAGCCTCAGAACCAGCCGCTTTCAGCCTACCTTGGAATGAAAAAAAATAATAATAAAGTTTCTTTTCTCCCCCTCCCCGCTTTTACTCTTTCCTAGGCCTGACCTTCATAAGAAGACCCAGAGTAAACACCGTCTTGCTGAAATCTTGCGTTCAGAATACTCAAGTGGGATGGAAGCTGGCGACGCCAAGGTCAAAAAGCAAAACAAACATGGAAAACCACGCACTGCAGAGCTGAGTTGGAGCTCCCAACCTTTGCTGTGGGGGGGGAAGAAAAGAAAATCTGGCTCTGGGAAACACTGAAAAAGCCCCAAAGACATACTGTATGGGGCAGTGAGACTTAGATATGACTTCTCAAAAACTGCCTCTGTAGATAGGACAGAGCCTCAAGATGGATCTTGGAAGCTCTGAATTGGCAAATGTCCAATTTTTGTCAAAGGAACCTTATAAAAAATAAGCATGTTCCTCTTTTCCTGCATGCCAAATTTCAAAACATTATCATTTCACTTACTCTTTCATGAGTGGAGAATAGATAGAATCCAAGGGAAGTAACCTCACAACAACAATTAGCTAATTAGTTGATATCTCTATTCATTCCATTGTCAGTGGAAGTTGATCAGGCCTTTAAGTGAGCAGTAGTAAAAAGAAAGTCAAAAGAACTCCATCCTGAGTCCCTGGACACGTTTGGATGTGCTAGCTCTTCAAAGCCTACACTGGCACCGGCTAGCCTCTGAA
Organism: Gracilinanus agilis; assembly: GCF_016433145.1. NCBI lineage: Eukaryota > Metazoa > Chordata > Mammalia > Didelphimorphia > Didelphidae > Gracilinanus > Gracilinanus agilis. Next base: position 278,963,281 of record NC_058131.1, read on the forward strand.
ATGCATTAACCCTGCTGTCACATACCGGCATCTTAACAAAGTTTCACTATTTTATTTTTGTACTCTTTGGTGCCTTTGATCTCATTTGTAAAGCAGAGCTTGTGACATGAAGAGTAGCTGTGTGACCTTGGGCAAAGCAGATCCTTCTCTGGGCCTCAATTTCCCTATCCTTAAAGTAAAGGGGCAGGATTTGTTGATTTCTAAGGTCTGTTCCAGCTCTCAAAATATAATTCTGTGAAATGGGTGTATATAAGAAATTTTATTTATAAAAATTCCCTTCCCCAATGCACGAGACTGCAAATCATTTTGTAAAACTAATCAGAAATACAGTGTTATGGCATACCCTGAGCTTCCCTATTTTCTCTAAATATTCTGCTACAAATACAGTGTCTCTTTTCTAAACTCCTTGCATTATTCACTCTACTGTGTTCCTCAGAAAAGGCATCGTTTCAGGGCTAATTGATTTACTGTTGTCTATTTACCGTTTGCCTTTGAAGTCAAAAGGCACCAGTGCCGGGGTGTTTTTCTTCCCAGTAAAACCCACAGGGTTCCACCAGAGCCCTAGGTTTCTTTGTGCTGTGACCTGGGGCACAGCTTCCCCATTGGGTCTGGCTGTAGGGCTTGAGAAGAGTCCCTTTCTCCCCTTGAGGAGTATTGATTTCCCAATAAATGTAATATTTAGAGAGAGGAAATTCTAGAAAGGGTTAAAAATTTCAGCCGTTTCCTTCATGTTGAAGAGCTCTCGGCAGCAACTTGACTTGGGCATTTCCTGGCCGTCCTCCTCTGTGATTTCTAAGTGACCACGTCTAGATTTTCTGTGACAAAATTCCGAGATATTCCCAAGGAAATAGCAGCTTTGAATTCACTAACTGACCAGCAGAATAATGTAAGCTTTGAGAAGATTCACATTCACCAAGTGATAAAGGAGAAGGGTCTTCCCTTCCTGACAGTGGGCAATCAGATTCAAGGCAAATGTCATCTAGAATACCACAATAGAAATGACTCAGAATGTGAGAGGTAGAGTAGGAGCCTAGTAAAAACCGATGTTCTGCATGGTGAAAAATGTGACCTTCTGAGTCAGCCGTCACATACGAATTAATAGGGACCCTTGGTAAAATTTATAGCAATAATAATAATAATAATAACCCTGCAGCACATATCAAAATGACTTTGGGCAAAGCTGCCGCCTTCTTTTATTTTGATGCTTAATAGTTCAAATGATTTGGATGAGAAAAGAAGGGATCAAACTTTTTATAGACAAAACCCAGCTGTGTGGGAAATAGGATTAATGCCAGCGATTGGGGGTGATCAAAGGCAAAAACCTACATTTTTTTTCAAGGATTCATTCCGTTACAGGATGAATAATCATAAGGTTATTCCACATTCCTGGAGTTAAAAAATGCCATAACTATGCAGAAGATATGTGTGTATATCATCATATGTGTATATATACACCTTCAAGCTACAAACCGCAATTTACTTTGCTAATAATGGCCTAAATGTTTCATCTCACATTAAGATGGTGTGTAGGCATATTTCTGAGCAGAATCAATATCTTACCCCCCAGTTAATAAAGAAACAAGGATTTAGCAGATTTAAGGTTAATATTATCTAAGTTGAGATAACCTTAAAAATAAATCTTCTCTTATTATAGCTCATGAAAGATTATACATTTCAGGCATCAATTAGGCAAAGCCTTTGCCTAATTCCACTGTACATATTCTAATTTTGGGTGCATTTTTAATCATCTCTTTTCTCATTTCCCAAATTTGTCTCTATCATTCTCTGCTGTGCTCCCGTTTCTCATATTTAAAGACTCACAAAAGTTGGGCATTTAAGGAACTGTTACAACCTACAGTTCTTTTCCCTGGAGGATTGTATAGAATTCCTTTCCTGGTTCCCAAACATCTTCGTATTTGCAACCCCTAATGGTTGCAAATCTTCAGAAGGGACCCTCATTTCTCATGCAGCGAAGGGCAAAGAACCTTTGGCAAAATAGGTGCCTGTGTGTGATCTAATTAAGTCAGTGCTGATGTAATGCAAACATCGACTTCCATTCTTATAGAACCCAAGTTCAGACTAAACCTCAGCAAAAGAAAAATTTCTACAAAGCCCTGTGGGTTCCTTTGAATTTTTTTAGGAAGCTAATGGAATGGTAAAGGAGAGCCATTTAGTCAGGTGAGTGGAAAATGGCTAATATCCCAGCTTTCCAGGTTTTAGTTTCTTTACATTTAGTCAATGAAAATCACTAAGGTTCCAATGTTTATTTCTCAATGATAGAAAAATGAGACTTCCCTTCCCCCATCCACTAAAAAAAAGCCAAATGATATTTGGTTTCCAGTTGTTTTGGATATATTACATCATATTCCTTCTCCAAAGAGAGCCTTACTCCTTCTAGCAAAATTCCCTTTTAAGATCCTTGCCACTTGTCTGCTGTTACTGTTGGGATGTAGGGGAGGATTTAGGACTAGGCCATTTAAAGTCAATTTAACTGGTGACAGTTTGGAGCAACTTGAAAGTCCATTTGACTTTCCCCAAAAATGTCCACAGGAGCTTTTCTAGCATAGATTGTTTCTAGTAGAGGATTCAAACTTCCTTTAAACTTTGCATCTTCCCTGCGAGGGACTTCAAGGTGCCTGTGTCTCTGGGGGTGTCTGTGTGTGTTGTAAGGAGAGGACTGGGGAGAAGGTGGGCCTTTTCAGGAGCTTTCCTGTTTTCAAGGCCTGCTACAGAGGCTTCCTCAGCCACCTCCTCCCCTCTGACTGAAATCACCCAACACCAGGGTCCAGAACCAAGAAACCAAAGTGAATCTTTTAAATAGATGAAAGTAAAAGAAAACCTGCTTTACCATAAAGATGGTAAAGTTATTGCAGATGGGAACTAGCAGGACAATTTTAAATATTGTAATTATAAACTTGTCGGGAAGCCTTGTTCTTCATTAATGTAAGATATGAAATCGCCTCTAAGGTACAAGGACAATTAAATAGTTGAGAATATGTCTGTGATTTACACTGCTGCTGTGTAAATGTAAAGATGGTTGCTCTATTCTATCTCCTTCACTTTCACAAAATGAAAAGCACACCAGTGCAAGTTGTCCTTTGATAGATTTTTAATATGATTTTAAAGAGTTTTGTTTGGTCTCATTCTTATTCAATGAGATTAATTTAAAGCACTTATCCCCTGGGTTTAAGTCAATCCATGTAGGATTTGGACAGGGTTTGTTGCATGGGGGGGTTTTGTTTGCAGGAGGCTATGAGAGACTCCTTTCCCACTTCATTAACCCTGAGTTGGGGACAATCCCCCCCACCGCCCCCCACCACATCCAGAGCCGGGGATTTACCAACCCCCATTCACATGCAAAAGAAGCCCAATGCAAAGGGGCTGTCTTGACTTAATTAGCTGCTGTGCATTTTGCAAAATTATAATAATACCCTCACCATACTAGGGAAGAAAGAGGTGTGTGTGTATGTGTGCGTATGTTGGATAGAGTGGGGGGTAGGAAACAGTTGCAGACCAGGAGCTGGCTCTGGTTTTAATGAGGGTCTGTAGACTACAGTTTTCCCCCACCCCTCACTCCCCTCCAAAGCAGTTTTTCATCTCCCAGATCTTTCCTGTCAACAAAACTGGAAGGGTCTCTGGTTATTGTTCCACTGAAAGGCGATTCCCAGCCCTGGATGTTTCTCCTTTCTTAGAGGCTGCTGTCTTCCCCCACCCTTAGCATTTTGAGGGTCAGGGCGGCTGCAGGTTGAATGCTGGACAGTGGATGGGGAGAAGGAAGGGGGGTGGTCCACTGAGCACCTGCTACCTCCCCAGAGATGAGAATGATTTCCCCCTGAATGTGGGCACAGCCTGGAGTCTGGCTCAGGGTTTAAATCCAGCCCCCTTGGGATCCTGGCGTTAGGGTGAGGCAGAAGCTAGTGGGGAGGGCCGGAAAGCATTGACGCCCCTCCCTTTTAGCCCAAACCCGATCCCAAGGGCAAATGGAGAGTGGGAAGGGAGCCGGGTCGGTGGAGCATTGCGAAGGTGCGTCAGGTTTAGTGGAAGCGAGTTGGAGATCTAGCTATGAATTCCCGCAGGCAGCTGGAAGACACTAGACTGAGGCAGGGCTAGGAATATAGCTCAGCCTTCTCGGTCCCCGGGCCCAGCGCGGCTCCACCCGGGGGCTGCCAAGTTAGACCAGGACTCGGAGGGGAATGACCCGGGCGGGGAGGGGTTGATAGTGGGCAACGGGTGCTGGGGTGGGGGTGGGGTGGGGAGAGTGGGCTCCGCCTCGGCGCCCATCTGTCGTTCCCCGCACCCGTCGGGTCCCGGTCACCAGCTGCCGGCGCATGGTCCGGGACAGATGAGCTCACTTAGGGAGGGCGGATAGCAGCCCAGCCCGCTGCAGAGCGAGCGCCCGGACAGTGACCCCCTTCTCCACAAGTCGCCCTGCACCCCTCCCTCCGCCCAGCCTTGGTCCCCTGGAAATCTACTTCTTGGGACGAGGGCCCCAAGTACCGACTATAGCAGGAAGGGAAAGCAATCCAGGACTAACGAGGGTAGGGAGCTGTATGGGGAAGAAATCAGGTGAATGGATCGAAGGAGAAGGGAGAAAGAAAAGGAGGACGGAGAAAGAGAAAGGGCCAAGAAAATTGAGAAATGGGAATCGGATGAAAAAAAAAGGAAATGGAGGAAATGCTTTTGTAGGTTGGGAGGCCAACCTGTAAAGAGCCGGCGAGCAAAGGGTTGGAGAAGCAGAATACTAGGCGAAGAGGAGGACAGCGTGCACATGAGCAGGCTGGTGCATTTGTAAGAAGTTTATTTCCACATTTAAAAAAGAGAGAGAGAGCGCGAGCCCAAGGGACCTGGCTGGCCCAGGGGCCCGGGCTGCAGGTTGGAGGCTGCAGAAGCAAGTCTTCTTGCCCCTTCCTGCCACGCCCGGGAACGGGGAGGCGCAGGCTACAGACTCACAAATTCACGGACACGGTCACGGGCTCATGGGTCACGAATAAATAACTTCATATACATTTTACACGCGGTATATACAGCTCGGCCCGGCCCGGTCAGTCTCTCCTCTGGGCCTGGCCGGGACTCCTGATGGGGGAAAGGGAGAAGAGAGGGAAGGAGGGGGCGGGGGACTTCACTGTACAAGCAGCAGTCCGCATTTTCCTCCCTGCCCTCCCCACTCTGCGGGGTGCGGGAAGGGAGGGGCAAATATACAGCAGGAGACCTGGAGCAAAGGGAATGGGTCAGAGCAAGCAGCTCAGGGTTCCTTCATCCACCCACCCAAGCTGGGAGAAAGGCAGGGGGAGAAGGCGCCTTATGGGTCAAATTCCCCGGAGATTTAGGAGCACATTGGGAGAGGGCAGAATGAGGGGGACGAGATGGGGGGGGGGGGAGGCGCGGCAGGAGAAATGTGTGCACAGAGCCAGATACAACCCGGCTAGGGCACACTAACCCCAATCTTCAGCTGGTTTGAGTGAAGCAGGGCGGCTGAGAGAGTTGGGGACGGAGTGGGAATCAGCCACTGGCCATCTCTTGGAGTATTGACCCTTGGCCCTTTGTGGGGAGCTGTTCTGAAGCGATGAGGGGATTGGGACAGTTTATGCTCTTGGCAGGGAGGATTTTCAACACTCACACCTCCAAGATAGGGCTCTGGGTGAAGGCTGTCTCCCCTCCGAGCGCGCAGCAAAATCTGTTCTCCCTTGCCTCCTCACTCTACGTATCAAAGAACTGGGGTGAGAGTTGGGGCTGCGAGGCCCGCGCGGAGAGGGAGGACTAGCGCCCGGGGTGGCTAAAGCTGGGGACTGAGGCTCACCGGGGCTGTGCCGCTCGCGGGAGAACGCCCGCGAGTGGGGGCAGAGGCGGGGGCGGCTCGCTGGCTCCCTGGAGTCCGTGGATAAGGATGCGGGGCACCAGAGGTCTCTGCAGAGCGGGTGGAGGAGCGCTGGGGCCCCGGTACAAATAGAGGGCTGCGCCAGGGTCCAGATTGGAAACCAGACTCTGCGGATAGAAATAAGGCGACGGGAACATCCGTTGCAGCGCTGAGTAATTGCCTGCTTCTGCCAGCAGCTCCAAACCCACAGCCGTCTGCCGCTTCCATTTGGTTCTGGGGATGGAAACAGAGACAGCGTCGGATAAGGGAAATAGGCGCCTAGACGCCAAATCTTCAATCCTGCTCAAACAACCCCAACTATCCCGGTCCAAATTAGGAGCTGACGGTGGAGATGGATAGGGATATAGACCCAACGAGTTCAATCGAACTCTCATTAGGAGAGGAGCTGGACTAGGGGAGCAGAAGAGGTGCTGACCAAGAGAACGAAAGAGAAAGAAGCAATAAAAAGGTAGATGAGAGAATAGAGGACAGGGAAAGGTCAGGAAAGGAAGAAGAATTCGGGAAAAGACAGAGGGAGAACAAGAGGGAGAGAGCAGAGGGCGTCAGTCAATGGACTTGCTCCTAAACAGCAGAGCAGACATATTTACAAGAATGATGATAATGATGATGGCAATGGTGATGATGCAAATAATCATAGACCCAAATGAACAAAAGCAAAACTAATTCCCAGGAGCCTCCTGCTTCAGCTTAATGTCATCCTCCGGGACCCACAGTTACTTTAGAGAGAGGGGTCATGAGGGATGAAGAACACGGCAGCTCAGTGGCCTGGTTTCCAAGTCTCTCTAAATTAGGGTTTTGGAGTGTCCATCCTGGTCTGCCACCTCTGTGACCAAGGTGAGGCAGGCTGGAGAAGGGGACAAGAGACAGGAGCCAAGAATCTTCACCTTCAACCAGAAACCAACAATCCTGGGGAGTAAGAGGTTTGGGGCAGATTTGGGACCAAAGATTTGGGAGCCAAAGAGTTAGAAGCTCGGAATTGACCAGGGGAACTCATTGCCTACTTGTCCATCAGTCCTCCCAGGGAAGTAGAAGTAGATGGAGGTAGGGAATGAGAATCTGCTAGCCCCAAGTCTCCTAACAAAGGCAAGGATTTCTTGAGCCCTGAAAATCTGACCAGGCATCGAATTTGAGTTTGGGGACTGTGAGTTGGGGGGCCCTCTGTGACACAAAGCTGAGCCCGAGGGTCACAGCACCATCCCTCGATCTATCTGTTTGCGGTCCCGAGGTCTGGGGCTCTAGTAGCACCAACCCAATTTCTCCCTCTGAATTATTCATCATCATCATAATTGTGTAATTACTGTAACTGCCCTTAATTATTGATGCCTGGAGCAGTAATCGGTATTTATTATTAATAGGTCGATGTGTTATTCGGCTTGTTTAAGGAAAGCGCTTTTCGGCTGAGACTGAGGGTGACACTGGGAATGTCTTCAACTCTTAGGTCATCTGTAACTCTGACCCCACCCCTGTACAGATTTGTTTTTGCACCTTTTCCTCAGGATCTGTGTGTGTGTGTGTGCATGTGTGTGTGATTAAAATATATAATTAACCCTCCCTGTGTGGTTGGTGGGTACCCAAGGACAGTGCTGAATTCTCCTCTGGGAAAACAGATGTAGCCAGGTAGTACATTTTCTACCGGGTGCACAACTGGAAGCTAGGATATGAGCCCAGGCCTTAGAAATCAGACCAGATTTTCACTCCATCTCTTCCTAGATCCTTTAGATGACCAATTTCCAACAGACACACCTCTGTTCCCCGTGTTGCTCTCAGTCTTGATTCCTGTTCTGACCTTTGCTTCTCTCTTCCCTCTAATCTGGGTTTACCTCAATCCTGCTCTCTCTATCCCTAGTATACCACTGGGGATGGGCAGCTCACTCATTTTCACCCCAGGATCAGGAACAACACTGAAAACTCTAATTCTCCTGTGACGTAGGAAGAGGTGCTGGTGCCTTGGCACAGCAGAAGTGGTTGCTGAGTGCTATCTAAAGAGACTGAGGATCAGATTGAGAGTGAAGAGAATAGAAAGAGAAGTAGATGGGGTTGGGAGGAGAGCATGATGGTATGGCTGGTCTGGTCACCTATTTTGTATTGTGTGTGGCATGTGTTACCTGTCTTTGGAGTGTTGGTACAACTCTTCTATTGTGTTTAATCAGTTTGGGGGGGGGGGCGCTGTCTGGTCTCTAAGACCTCAGTTTCTCAATTCAGGTCCTGGCTGTTTGGCATAATAGTCATAGAATCATAGATCTAAAGTTAGAAGTATAGAGTCCGTGTGTTTGCGTGGTTTTCCGGGTCTGCATATAATGTATGGATACTGAGGCTATAGGGTGTAAGTTTGGTCTCTGGGTTGAAGAGAGGATTGATGAGGGGTGGATTGTAGTCAAGTAGTGACTTTCAGAGCCGCCTCCCCAAGCCCAGGCCCTGGAAGTCTTCTGTCCAATGCCCCTTTGGGAGCCTCCCAGGTCACCTCACCTGCGATTCTGGTACCAGGTCTTGACCTGCGTGTCAGTGAGGTTGAGCGAAGCGGCCAGCTCCATGCGATCCTGCACGCTCAAGTATTTCTGCCGCTCGAAGCTGCGCTCCAGCTGCGCCAACTGATGGTCCGTAAAGGCAGTGCGAGCTTTACGTGGCTTCTTCAGGCGCACGGGAGGACTGTCCCGGGAGCTGGAGATTTCTCGGTCTCCTTCTTCTTTCACTGAGGAAGACAATCGGGGAGGTTAAGACAAGATCTACAAGTTCTGACAATTAGCTACTCAGCTTCTCGTCCCTTTTGTGGACTCACTTTCACCCAATTTGCGCGCAAAACTAGCCCCGAATAAGCAATCCAAACCCCGCTGCCCAGCTGCCTTCCTGCTGTTTGGGATCATTTCAGAAGTTGTTGATTTGTTTTCAAATGCAACTTCAATTGCTTGTTTTCCTTTAAGAAATCCAGAGCCAGTCTGGATTGATTCCTTACTGCATTCGGGTTTCCAAAACAAAGGTAGAAAAAGACGAAAGAAAAAGGAACAAAATCTTGGGGGAAAGTTCTTCACAACTTTTTGCTTTCGGCGACCTCAATGTCCTTCCTTTCCTTCCATTGACCTGCGGAGCGTGTCTATGTGTGTGAATGGAAGGGAGAGGGCAGTCTCTAGAGCATGATCCCTCCACTCCATCCCCCTGTGCCTCCAGCTCGGAGTGGGGATGGGGGCAAATTAGGCAAAGGACAAGACCTCAAGTAGGGAGAGTGAAGGAAAAAAAACCGAACCCTGAAATAAAGCAGATGTGCTTGTGAACTCACAACCCGAATGTTCTCTTTCCAGCCAAGCCTCGGGACCCGCAAGATCGGCTGTGCCTCAAAGGGTCAGAGAAGCGCAACATTCTCCCTCCTTCCCACCCCCATGGGGAAAAGGATCACAAGATCATAGGATCATCTGCATAAAGGGCCCTGTGATGCCAAATTAAATGGAGAATCAGAAAACTGGGCCGAATCCTCAAGGACGAATTTTTCCTAATTCTGTGTAAGATCATATCCTGCTCAGAACTCCATACCCTACAGCAACATACCCAGAGGTCTCTGTATTTGTCAGTCACATATTACACCACACGCAAATGATATATTGAAAAATATTATTATGTACTCTGAGGTTTGAGCTAAGAAAAATAGACAGCCTATCAAAGGGGAGATGAATGATTATCTACAATATATTTTTACTTTGCTGCACACAAATGCACATTTTAGGAATGTGTATATATCATAGCTGGAAAAGACCTTAGAGACCATCTAGTCTACCCCCCTTGTTCTACAGATAAGGAAACTGAGGTTGGACACGAATAAGTAAGTATTTGTATTATTTGGATATATGTACATATGTAGTTTAGAAATATTTGGCTACAAATGAGCACTCATTTATACATAAATGTGTGTATGTTTAAATGTTATGTACTATACAAATATATTGTATATAAACATATAACATGTATATTACATGTGTATGTAAAATATCCCAGAAACAGTGATATTTATGGCATTAGTAAGCATATCGATATAAAAATATGGTTTATGGGAATGTCTATGATATAGTACCCACAAACACCCATCTCTTTCCTGTCTTACTCAAGTGTGCTGGCTTTCAGACATTTCATTGCTTTACAAGAGGGATGTTCTACAGTCACGCTAAAACTGAATAGTCTGTGTTCTCTCTCTCTCTCTCTCTTTCTTTCTCCTCTTCATCCCCTCTCTCTTCCTTTGTCTCTCATTGCCTCTCTCCTTCTCCCCTAAAGCGATTAAGTAACCAAAACGGTTCCTTTCCATAAATTGACGGGGAAGGTAGAGGAACAACATCCCTGTGTTCAGTCCTTTACGCTGAATTTCATTGTGATCTGCTTTAGTGGTGACAGGACTTGAGCCGAATAAGAGTTGATTTCTCTCTGTAGGGAACAATAATCCGGTTAATTGAGCCGCTAGGGAGAGAAACTCCTCAACTGGAAAGGCAGTGGCTTCCAGCCCAGGAGAGAGCGCGGCTCAGCTCGGACCTGAGGAAAGAGAACGCTGGGGAAAGCTAGATGAGTTCCTGGGAATGAGAGGCTGGGAGCTGCTGAGAAAAATCAGGAAGAAAGAGGACACGTACTTTAAGGTATCTTATTTGAGAGAAGGAAATGAAGAGCTGAGGCAATTTTCTGGATACTTTTAGTCCCAAGCTTAATATTCCGGAGGAAGCGGGTGATTTCCACTTGATCCAGATTGGCTGTCAAATCATACGGCTGGTTGCTTCAGTTCTCCAGTGAGGTCCTCTCCTAGAGGTTAGTCGAGTATGTGTGTAGTGTTAGGAGGAAAAGGCGGCTAAAGTTTATGGGGGCAGTTCTCAAGTCTTCCTGCCTGCTTGATGACTTGCAGTCAGACTTGGGAAGCATGGTAGTTGGCTGTGTAAAGGGACTCAAACTGCAGAAAGTATTCTCAAATTAGTCAAATTCCCTTTCCTATGTCATTTCCAAGGAATGTATACCAAGGCAAAGCAGCCTAGCCTGACCTGGAGCTGGCCTATTGTTTGGAAGCTGGGAGCTGAGGAAGTCCCAGCCAAAGAGGCGCTGTATTTGTCTCTACAGCTGGATCACATAGCTTTTCCCAGTAGTTTCACACAAATATCCATACCTTCAAGATCTATTTCCTCTCCTTTAAAAATTGCACTTAGTTACACAGAAAGGGGGACTTATTTGTAAGGGGAAACCTCTGGAACCTCGAAATGTTTTCCTGCCGGCTGGACTACAAAGGAAATTCCCTTTTAGGGTATAAAAGAATTCTGTCCCCTTCTTAGACTGGGACATGCATTTTATATTTTATATTTCTTTTGGTCTGTCCTTCGTCCATCTCCAGAACCAGAAACTCTCTTCATTAGATACAAACGGCCCTTGCAGCTGAGCTGGGGTCACCGATAGTTCCCTGTTTCTTTTGGTGTTTCAGTCCCCAGCATTCTTTAACTGAGCCTTCAATTTTCTCCTGGACTGTACTCATAAGTAATTTTTAATTGAGTATGCATATATTATATATTTTATATCTGGAATAAGCACAACTTCATCACTCCAATTAAAGAGAGTGATAATGACATGACATGGATATTATAATTTTCAGAATCAATTCTCATCTAAATTTGGCAAGGGTGCTAAAAAAGGAATAAGATTAGCTAGATAATACTTCATAGTTTAACTCTCTCTTTCACACACACACACACAGAGAGAGAGAGAGAGAGAGAGAGAGAGAGAGAGAGAGAGAGAGAGAGAGAGAGAACAGGGGGTTTTGTCCTCACTCTGAAGTCTGTAGTTGGCTATAAACATCTGCATTCAGGTCAGGCCCCTTTCTCTAAGGCCAGTTCCTTGGCAAGAGTAGAGCTGGGCATAGTACAAACATGAAAGCTTTTCCCGCTTGTTACTCACATTCCTTGAGATCCCTGCTTAGTAGCTCTTGCTCAACTTTCTTTCTTTGCTCCTCTAAACCCCAGTTTACACATCCCAGCCCCAGAGGAACTGCTTGGTGGTTCTTCCTTGGGAAGGAACTTGGGAAAGGGTAGATTGGAGAGTTTATCTTGATAGAGGGTTCTATACCATATAACATGATTCCTTAAAAAACAAACTAGTTCTTCTCTCCCAAAGCCCTGGGTCCAAGGGTGGACACATCTTTATGGATTTGTAAGCCTTTAGGAGAGATTGAGGATAGGAGCATAGACATATGGACTCCAGGGAAAATAAAGGGAACTTTATAAGGAAATTCCATCCTGAAGAAAGGGATACTGAAATTGATTCTGAAGTGAAATGGGAGCTCCCTGCCGCCCACACTTTCAGCACAGTTACCAGCGGGAAAGGAACACAGATCCTTCTCCGTTGTAGGCTCCTGAGGCTTCTTTTGCCGTTTTTCCAGGGTTTTGTAGAAAGAAATTAGTGTTTCTTGCAGAAGCCCAGGTAGTTGAAAGGTAATGAAGATGAGGAGGGGAAACCATCATAAGGAACTTTCCCTTATTCCTTTCTCCCTGCTCTTACTCTTATTTTCCTTCCCACTCAGCTCCCGGTGAGATAAAAAGAAAGAATAAATTAATCGACATAAGAACGAAAGTTAGGAGACAGGCTCAGGAAGAAGCATGGAAGAGAGGTGAGATGGTTAGAGAAGAGCTGAAAAACCATGTTTCTCCAAGGCTCCTGAATTCAATGTTCAGGTCCATTTATAATCAAATTCATTTTAAGAAAAGAAAAAAAAAGGTACCGAATTCTCTTAGGATTTCACCTCTTCTGGGCCTCTGGTGCCTACCCCAGAATCAAGGTACCCCTTAACCAAACCACCCTGCTACTGATACATTTCTTTGAACTTGGTGTTTCAGTTAGAGTCCCTCTGTCCCCTAAAGGGATGGGACAAGTAGAGCAACTAAAAGCCTAATCTTTAATGGAAATGTAGTATGTCCGAGAAGCCGTGGCCTTACCTGGTCTCAGTGGAAATTCTGGCGTGGACACATAGCCTACAGAAACTGCTTTCTAGTTTCATATAGGATATTTATATCAAATTCGTAGGTCAACGGACTTTCTCGACTAGGACGTTTTTTTTTGTTGTTGTTTTTTTTTTTTTTGAGTCCTGGGAAGGGACCCAAAAACTGTCCCACTGGGTCAAATGTCTCAGGAGGAGTATTCCCGACTATTTCATAAGTTTGCCTCCTGCCCCGCTAAGAGCTTAATCTGATTCCGTTCCCTACTTTTCATTTCCCCACAACTGGATTTTCTCGGTGGGAAAAACGGCTTCAAAAAGATGCCACTCTGTTGATCAAGTGTTTAGGCTCCTCTTTTAGGGAAATTGGAAAGGGCGCCCAGCTTGAGAACGGTTGTTTACAGGACTTTTGTGACTCCAGTTCCCTCCTCCCCCGTATTTTAACCTTCTCACCTCCATACTTCTTACCTTTATACTCCGAGTCAGAAGAAGAGTTGCTGCCGCCTTTGTCCAGTTTGTCTCTAAAGTCCTCTCCAGGCTTGGCCGAGAGGCGGCCCCCAGGCTCCTGGGCTGCCGGCTGCCCGTTGCTGGAGTAGGGTGCGCAGGCGGCCAATGGTTTGCAGTCGGCAAGTATGTCCCTGATCAAGAAGGAGGAGGTCACCGAGCGGGATTGGGACGGAGCTGACAGCTGCCCGGGCTGCAGGTGGGAATCTAAACCCTGGCCAGACCCTCCGCCCGGCCGTGGTGCTCCTGTCTCCAGACAGTCCCTTCTTGGCGAGGCAGGAGATGAGCATCCGCTGCTGCCTTCGGATCGGGGGCTCAGCTCCAGGGGTGAGCGGCAGTCCCCGATCAGGGGGTCCCCCTTGGGAAGGGCGGGGCTGCCTGCTCTGTGAGAGAGGATGGAGTCGATCCCAAATCCATTGGAGCCTTCCATAGCCAAGCCGCTTCCTTTCCTCCCCAGAACCTCCCCACCCACCCACCAACCCCAGCAGCCACCGCCCCTGCCCCTAGCTGAGGGCTGGCATGGGGCAGGCGGGCAGGGAGCTGGCGGGCACCTTGGACCGAGTTCAGCCTTGGGGGAGCCGGGGAGCTCTGGGCAAAACGCCTTTGCGCATTAGATCCACAAGGGCTCAGCGCTTCTGCAGCATCTCGAAGAGCTGCGGTGCCTGAGGGGGGGTGGTGGGAGTGTCGAGGAGGGAGAACTGGGGATAGGGAGGGAGAAAGCGTCAAGTTTTGGGGACGGAAGGGAAAGTTTCCGGCCTACGTTTCCCTTTGACAAAAAAAGAAAAGTAAGTAAATGAAATCTAAATAAAATAAAGGTTTGTAAAAAGAAAGAAAGAAAGAATAATAATAAAAAGTAGTACAATCAAAGCCTTCTTCCGGATGCGCAGTTCACTGAAAGCTGCTAGTCAGCACCACGGACAGCACTATGTCCCAGGAGCCCAGGCTTCCAGCCGGTGAGGCGGTGCGCACCTGATGGCATCAGAACCTTGGACAGCAACAGAGTCGAGGACGCAAGCCGCTCCACCTGGCCCACCGGCTCTTACTTCCTCGACTTCCGCAGCCTCCGGTGAACGTTTCAGCACCTTGGAAAGAAGTTCTGGCAAATCCGGGCCTCTAGACTGCTCTCACAGTTTCTCCGTGTTGGTGCGCCTCCCCCCCCTTCTTTTAAAAAATGAACTTGAGTCACTTTTTTCTTTGCCGTTCGGATTTTTTTAGGTGTAGTTTTTTTTTCGTTTTGTTGTTTTTTTGGTGTGTTTTTTTAAAAGGGGGGACGCGCCCACGTGTCCCAGGAGCGGTGGCGCTGATTGGTTCCGGGTGATTTTGGGGGTGATGTCACGGTTTCGCAAGAAGAAGCCTGATCCCCTTTCAGCTTGATTAAAAGAGACACTGAATTAATTACAGTCCAGACCCAACTGTTTACCGGCGATTTCCACACGGTTTGCTTTCATTAGGCCGCTGATGAAGCTTTTAATGAGGGGTGATTAGCCAAGGGGGGTAAGGGCTGGTGTGTGAGGAAATATGAAGCTGCCTCCGGTGGGCTTGGGTTGTGGGGTTTTTCGGGTAAGTTTTCTCGGATCCTTTCCCACAGTCAGCCAAATCACTAGTCCGTCAAGCTTTCGTGGGTCCTTATTTTTTTCCCCTCATTCTCTCTCTTCCCTCTCCTAACACAGGAGTCAAAGGCAGTGTTGAGCTGTTAAGGATCAGAATTCCTTTCCCAGTAAAGGGGAGGAAAGTTTTTAAAAAGAAAATAAGTTTGCGTTCTTCACTCGCTTCCCTATTCGGCCCATAGTATTTTTTAATAGTTTCTCTTTTTATGTACTGTGCCCCTGCTCTTTCTCTCCTTTGGTGCAGAGGTTAGGCAGAAGAAGTTCGGTCCTAATAAAAGCTCTGTTCCTTCTGTTCCGGGTGGCGGCAGGAAGGGTTTGTCCACATCCAAAAGTGGAGTTAGATGGTAAAGAGATCCCCCACTCGGGTACTCCCGATTTCGAGACGCTTGAGACTGACTAGGCTGAAGGAAGGAGAAAAGTCAAATAGACAAAAGAAGCGAACCGCCCCCCGCCCCCACCCCCAGCTAAACCACGCTCCCCAGAGGATGCTAGCGCTTTTGTACCTCTGAATATGAGAAACCAGAAGAGTGCGTTTCTGTGTAGTTCCGTTATAAGGCCCAGAGCCGTAGTTCTACGGAAAGACGATCTTTATATGGTATCATCGTAGGAAACGGGGTCTTTTTGGTGTGTTCCAACCTCCCAGTTATACATACATTTCAGTTGATTTCGGGGGAAGGGGGAGCGGTATTTGGAAACACAAAGTGTCTTCTCCCTAAGAGAACATGACCTAAGTCCGTAGTAATGTTGAAGAAGAAAGCTGATTTGTGGCGGTTGGGGCCCCAAAGCTGTCCCCTAGACTGATATCTGAGAGACTCTGGAAGAGTCCGATGTTTGCCAGGGAGTCCTGGGTGGGAGGCGCTCGCGAGAGAGTTCAGAATCTCCTCCTAGCTGGTGATGGAAAAAAGTAAAAGTTTTCTGTGGATTGCGCTTCTCCCTCGGTGCTGGAACAAAACCCTCGCTAATTTACACAGATACTGGAAGCCAAACTTTTGGAATGGAGACTCAGTGCAACGTGGTTAAAAAGAAACTTTTTTTTCCCACTACTCCTCCTCAATTCAATTTCGATTCAAGTTCGATAGTCCTCAGCTTCTGTCACCCAGATCTTTTCTCCTCCGTTATCCCACCAGCAGATTGGAAGCGGTCACTCCTGTCTGACCGAGGGCTGTGAAGCTGGGGGCGGCTCCCAGGCGGTGGTAGGGGAAAGGAGGAGGCCCGGCTGCAAGCTGTTGGAAGAGGGAGGGGTAGGATAGGAGAGGAGGACACTGTGTGAGCCGGGGGACGGTTGCGGGCTGCTCTGGACTCCGTCAGCCACTGCTGTTCTGAGAGCAAGAGCTAACACGAGTTTTTATAGTTGTTTTTGATGAGGACAGAAAAAGTAGTCTCGGGAGCTTGTTGGGCCTATTTGCTCCCTGTTTTCTATTGATCCCAGACCACACGTCCTACCTAGAGGCACTGGAGTTGCTCCCCTTGCGATGTCAGGATCCGAATTATAAAACTTGTTACAAAAGGGGGACTCCAGAGCCACCTGTGTTGTCCTGGGAGAGACTGTCAAACACGCTTCCGACGTTTCCTCCCACCCTCTTCCTTTCTCCCCCATTATGCCCTTAGCTATGCTGGAGTCTCCTTATCCAGCAAGTTGGAATATCTAATTTAAGAGATATGTGCCCTTGTCTCCTTTCTTGCCTCTCCGTTCCAAATGGAACTCCAGGGAAAGTTAAGACATAGAGGAGGCAAAGGGTATGTAGTTTCAGAGGAGTCCAGCAATCAGAATATGAGACTGAGACTGTATACGGTGAATTGATAGTCTGAGTCTGTTGAAAAAGCAGCGTGACTAGATTTTCAGACACTCTTCCCAGTCTTACGGGTTCTTCTAAACTAAAATAATCTTCCTTATGAGTCCTGGATTATTATGAAAACCGAATTATTCTTGGCTGTAATAGCAGATATAATCTGAGAGTTAATGGAATATTATTTCTCTTCCTCATTTCTCACACATATTTCACTCCGTTTAGCAATATTCACCTTCAGCAGTCCAGCTTCTTAATGTTTTTCTACTCAGCACTAGCTTCTCCCCTTCCATCCCTCCCAGTTGTTTCCCCACAGTGGAAACCGATAACTGCCTCCCTAAGAACAGGTGGAAAGCTAGAGGAAAAGAGGTCCCTTTTCTTCTCTGACATCCCTTCAGAGCTAAAGTACCAGTCTCCTAACAATCGCCAGCATATTTCACCTCATATAGACCATATCTTTCCTCCAATTAAATTCAATCCATTTCAACAAGTATTTGTTAGATGCCTATTGTGGGCAAAGCACTATGCTAGGCACTGGGAATACAAAGACAAAAATGAAAACAATGCTTGCCTTCAAGGAAATTGTGGCGAAGAACATGTACACAGGTAAGAAAATAGGAAGTAATTGGAGGAAGGTTTAGGAAAAGGGCTAACAACTAGAGGGATCAGGAAATGCCATTATAAGATTTAAATAACCAAATGTCCATCATTTCTGGCAGGAGCCTGTCTGACTGGTAACTAGTAAGTGTGTTAATGGCCAAAGAATTTATCCCTGCTGGCCAGCCTATTAGTGGTGAGCCTCCTCTTCTGCGGCTCAGCTTGAACACCAATGCTGGTGATGGCATTAAAGAAAAGAAAAGAAAAGAAAATGAGTTAATATCCTTTATTTTATATTCTCCAAATATCCTGCAAGTCATGTTAAGAATGTGTAATATAATATTGTGCTCATGTAAATCTAGATAGCACTCCTAAAGTGAGATCCCTTTGAAAGGACATTTTTTCTACATATGCTAGTAATTATATGTTATCATATGAGTATATGTTTTGTGAAAGTTTCCATTTCTTTTAACTGAAATACTATTTATTCTTATAATTACTATTCTTGTTCTTTTTCATTCTCTTCACAATTTCCCCACAATATATCCCGAGAATAGAATTATAGGCTATACTCTAGATTCATACAAGTTATATTTGGGAGGGCAGGCAAAGTATGCCTATATTCAGACCAACATAGGAGCTCATTTACAATTTACAAAGTATTTGCCTCACAACTTTGTGAGTTAGATAAGTACATGTTTTATTGGTCCCTATTTACATATGAGACACCAGACATTCAGAGAGTTGAAGTAACAAAGCTAGTAAGCAGCTGAACCAGAACTCAAATCCAGACCCTCTGACTCGAGTTTATTTCTCTCTCTAGCATCCTGGAATTCCAGTAAATCCTCTACTACTTATAAATAAACAATATATCTCCAATGCTCCTTGCACACTTAGGTCCCAGCTCTGCCACTAGTAAAGCTAATCCATGGCTCACTGGGAATTGCAGAATCTCAGAGATAAAGAGACTTCAAAGATCATCTAGTCCAAACCTGAAGAGGAATCCAGTTTATAACAATCTCAGCCCAGTTATCCACTTCTTGCTGATAGACCTACAGAGATGGGGAGTCCCTAATTCTTGGGGATAACTACTACTCCATTTCTGAGCAGCAAGAATTATTAGGAAGTTTTACAATTGTGGATGAAAGTACTCTGACTTCTGTGGCCTGCTAAAAAGTGAAGATATGGCTATAGGGACCATTATCTCTCTGTCTGTCTCTTTCATCTCCCAGTCTCTCCCTGACTCTCTGTTTCTGTTTCTCTCTCTCTTTTTTTTTAATTTCTGTCTCCCTGTCTTTGTGTGTCCCTCTGTGTGTCTCTGTCTCTCTGTATCTGTGTCTGTTTCACTGTCTCTGTCTCTCTCCTAACCCACTCTTCATCTCCCTCTTCCCCCTCTCTTAACTTTGCCCTTAACTTCAGAGATAAGCCTAGGAATTTTAAAAATCTGTTTTGGGTCTATATCCATAAGAATATAGAATCCAATGCTGTAAAGGGCCTTAGAGAAGCTCTAATCCAATAACAAGGACAATGACTTGCCCTGGGTCACAAATAGTGTCAGAACCAGGTTCATACCAAGGTTTTACATCAAATCTAGTGCCACAATATTGTTTTTAGTAGTCTAGTTCACCTTCTTTCCCAACTCCTCTCACTAATCTCCAGGTCAAATTTCAATTTCTCACTAAATGAATAATGGGCACAAGCTCCCAGAAGGACAGGAACTGTGTACACTTGCTTAGGTGGAACACTGGATAGAGTGCTGGGCCTGAAGTCAGAAGATGAGTTCCTGAATTCAAATATGACCTCAGACACTTAATGGCTGTGTGACCCTGAACAAGTCTCTTATCCCTATTGGCCTCACTTTCCTCATCTGTAAAATGATCTGGAGAAAGAAATGGTAAGCCACTCCAGTATCTTCCCCATGAAAATCCCAAATGGGGTCATGAGGAATCAGACATTCTCAACAACAATAGAGTAGAAGTGCTTAGTGCCAAAGAGATAATAATACCTCCTTCCACTACAATGCTATTTTTCCAGGGATGAATTTGGCATCAGGAAGGAAAAAGAGCAACCATTAATATAGTGTTTTGAAGCCTGGATTGCCAGTTCTCCAATCCCTCCCAGTCTTCCTCAATAATATTGGGGCCTGAAGTGATTATAGATAATGGCAATGATAATAACTCCCATTTATATAGTGCTTTAAAGTTTATATTATGTTGTTTGTCCTTCATTTCCAAAAAGGATCAATGGAAGCATGGGATGTCTTGACTTGCTCATGTTTTAGATTTATGTGAGGCAGAATTGCACAGTCACCAGCTTCAGTCTCTATTCCAAAGTCTTCAAAGACCAGTGGCAAGGCAAAAGACAGGACAACTTTCAGTGGCCTGAGATGCAGTGGTTGGTCCTGGCCTCTTCAATGTCTGACCAAGCTCTAAGCACTCCACAGTACCTTCTTCTTCTTCACTTATATTCCTTTTTGATTACCAACATAATCATCAATTCAACACAAATTTTATTAAATATCCACAACATGAAACCTAGTAGAAGAAATGTCCTATTGCTCCTATCAATTAATAAGCATTCATGATTCATATTTTAGGCTATTTGGGGATCTAGACTTTTGATATAATTGGTGGAGAGAACTGCTGGTCTGCAGATTCCCTATACCAGCGATGGGCAAACTATTCAGGGGTTGGGGGGGGGGGGGAAGGGCCTGAAATGTTTTATCTAGCCCAGGGTCATTATTCCTAATCTGACAAATACAAAGAGTAGGATACAATACAATGAAACTTCGAAAGAGTTGCCTTAGAAACAGACTGACAGATGAGCATTTCCTTTCCTTTGGCCCCCTCTTTAAAAAGTTTGCCCATCACTGCCCTATACCAATCCTGACCAACTGTCGTCATATTTTACTCTTGCATTGTGAAATGAGGTCTGCTTGTTTCAAAAGTTGTCTGCAAAATTTTAACTGCTTATTTTGTGCCCTAAGAAAATCTATAAATCTTACTCCTCATTTTTGATGAAGAAATACGGGATCTTTCCATGTCTGCCCTGGGGTGAGAAGCCCACGGTTTCATTAACATTTTATGAGTATATATTTGAATACTTTGATCTATTGTTCATTCTACCAAGCCAAAAGAGTATACATTGAGATGGGTACTACATAGGTGCTAATTGCTCTAAATGTATTCTTTCCATAAAGTTTTTATTCAAAGATTCCAGGAATTTCTTAATACACAGCCTCAGTTTTTTCTATTTAATAGCTTTAGGCTCAATGTGACTCGCCTGGAGAAGACCAAGATATTTTTCTAAATATTGCTTTTATCCATTGGTTCAATTTGACTTCTGGCTTCCAGTGCAAAGTCTTCTGTCTCTATTGGTGCACATTAAGAATTTTATTGAGTGCCATTGACATTTGGATATCACTGGAGAACGTTTTCATAAAATGAAATAGACGTTTAATGCATTTTTCATTGGCAACATTACACTTGATGTTATACGAGTGCATCAAATGATTAATACTATATTTTGGTACCACTCCCTCTTTGACTTGACGGCTTTCTCAGTTCTCTTCAGGAATGATGATAATGGACTTAGGATCATAGTAGGATTAAACTGCCTTCCTAGAATACGCCCCATTTTATAGCAATTATTCTTGACAGTATTGTGTTGGAGGAGCGTTTTAAATAGAGAACTGTTTTGTGTGTTGGCATGAAATAGCCTAGCTTGGATCCATTTGAACTATTTGCATTATGGGACTAATCCGTGAGTGTGGAATTGAGTCAAAAGTCTTGTTACAATCAATAACGGTGATAAATGTTACAGTACTTGTGTGTAGATTGTGCAATCATCATCAAATCAATAAGTAATTGTTCTTTATATCTCTGTGACTTTTTGGCTGGTGTTACCATCTTTTGACAGTAAATTTGTGACACCATCTATTCAGAAAGCTGGGACCAGCCTTGCATCAGAGAGGATGGTAGCAAAGGGTTTCACTAGTTATTTAGGTACCACTGTGAAGGGTCCTGGATCTTATCTGGATCTATCACTTTCTGACTCTGTAGCGTTTCAATAGACTCCTTTGAAATAGCCATTCGGTCATTCTCTATATTAATGGCATTCAGGGCTTTTATTTCACAGTTGACCCAACTTGAACTCTCATTATGTTTGACTTCTTTCAATACTACATTATGTAAACGAGGGGTTTGGACCCATAAGGTCCATTCTAGTACTGATATTCTGTGTCCTAAGGTCTGTCCCAGCTCTAACATTATATGGTTCTGAGGTTCTAGGGGCTGTCATTAGGTAACCTATAAGTTGTAATGCAAATCTCTCACTTTCCAGCCCCAAATACAAATGAACATAGGTACCTTTTCAGTGTTATTTGTTGCTGACTCACCCCAGAGGACTTAAAAATTGCAGGCTTACTAAATGAAGGGTGGAAGGAGCTGGCCGAAAGAGGCCTCCTTAAAAGTTCACAGGCTGAATATTTGATAAACTGGCACTGTTATCTAATTAAATGATCAACTTTCCCCACATAACCACTAGCTAGAAGGAAAAAAACACAGAAATCTGAATGTCTATCACTTCTCTGTGCCCCTAGAGATCACTGTCTTTTTATGTTTATTTAGAAAGTGATAAGAAGTTGGATCAAGGACCCCATATCAAACTGTGATATGAAATAGATTTGTTCAATTCATTAAGCATTTATTATGTGCTTCCCCCCCACCCCCGGTTAAATTCGTATCTTCTGTCTTAAAATCAATACTACATATTGGTTCCAAGACAAAAGAATGATAAAGGCTAGGCAATGGGGGTTGTGACTTGCCCAAGGTCACACAGTTTAAGTGGCTATTTCAGTTGTGTCTGATTCTTCATGACCCCACTTGAGATTTTCTTGGCAAAGATACTGGAATGGTTTGCCAGTTCATTTGACAGGTGAGGAAACTAAGGCAAACAAGGTTAAATAACTTGCCATGGGGTGCATAGCTAGTAAGTGCCTGAGGCTGAATTTGAACTTCAGTCTTACTGACCTGAGAGCTGCTCTAGACTCTGGCAGGTTTTAAACATTAAGCTAAATATGTATTTTATGCTATGTAAGGAGCCACTGAAGATTTTTTGGTAGTGGAGTAACATAATCCAACTTGTGCATTAGGAAGATGATTTTGACAGCAGTGTGAAGACAGGCCAGAGTCGGGAAAGGTAGGAAGTAGTGAAACCAGTTGGAAATTATTAGATGAGTGTAGACATGAGAAAGAAGCTAAATATTCCAGTGCTTGGCTGAGGCCCATCTGGGAAAAGAGTGAAAGACAAAAAGGGGTCTTGCCAAGATGGAGGAGAGCTTCAGAAGGCCAGTTAAATCTACCTGCAAGCTGTGAAACCTCACCAATAATTAATGCTTGGTGAGGCCAGGAGAAGGAGCTAGCTGGGTGGAAACTACACCAGATCTCAGAGTGACCAGTGGGTGGCACTATAAGATAAGGAGAGGCAGATATGGGGCTGCTTACACAGGGCTTTGGGGAGCTGTGTTTGGGGACATGAAGGATATTGGACTTTGAGAAGAGCATTCAGGAACAGAGTTAGCAGCACCCAGCGCAATACATCTTTCCTTTGCTATCAGCCTTTTACTGTTCTGTTGCTTGGGCAATAAATGATTTGATAATTTAGTGCCCTAAGCCATTGCTTTCTTTTGACCTAGCCTCACGTATTGTCCCCCTGAACCTCTTTTTGCAGGGTGACAATTTCTATCTCACTTTGAGGGCGAGTGGGTAAATTTCTGGATCCTCAAAGTGCTCCTTTGCCCTTTTCTGCCATCCTCTAGTTTGTATATCTGCCATGGCTTGGAGATTCCAAATAAACACCATATACTACTAGGCTTTAAGTTCTTTTGGTTTTTTTGTCACACCTATTTGAGCATAAGACCTTTCATTCTCTTAGCATATCTAAATAAAATGACTTGTCATCCCAAAGAATCCGTATGGAATTTTCTGATCGCGAATTTTAGTCTATGAATCAGATACCTGAGGGTTAGTTACCCTCTCAATCTATTCCTTTGTGATCCATTACATTATTTTCAGCTTGATCTTAGCCTCTCTGTTCCCCCTCTAGATGTAGTGCACTGTCTGTCTTGTAGTTCCTGAAAAATTAGGCTAAAGCTCATTTCCCTACTTGGAAAGTGTCACCCAGAAGATAGCAAATTCCATTTCGGTACTCTCTTAGTTGCTTTACACATCACTGCATGTGATATACTGGCCCTGACTCCCGAAGTTTGGACCATAGTGCATTAATGGAGCTTTTGTGGCTGATGGAGCCATACATAGGGCCAGAGTTTGCCAGCATGGAACAGGTAAGATATCAGAGGGAGTGACCTCAATGAGCCAAAACTGCCATTTTCTCTTATGGCATCTACCCCCTGCACAAGGATCATTTGGCTTTTGGGAGTCACTTTAGTGTTTTTGAAGAATATGTTCATGGAAGGTAACATTTTCATTCTAGGATGAGCTTCTACTAATAAGTCCCGGACTTAGCTCTTCAGTTTAGTAACTCTAGAATGTGCTCTTTCAGAGTTAGGAGAGCCAGCCCAAGTGTCCCACCTGAAGTATTCATGGACTAATAGACTCCTAAAGTAAGAGTGGGAAGGAATCTTAGAGATCAGCTAAATAGGGTAATGCCTGGTGGTCTGTGGAGGCTAATCCAGCCATCATCTGAAGCCATGTGCTACAATGAACCTCAGAGCACTAGACTTGCTGGCTGAAGCCATAAGATCCAGCTATGTCTTCACTACTTACTAATCACTGGCAAATCATTTCTCTGAGGCTTAATTTCCTCATCTGTAAAGTGAGGATGATACTACTCACATTATTGACTGCAAAGGGTTTGTTGTGAGAAACAAATGAGATAATGGATGGAAAGCAGAGTGCTTTGTAGCCCTTAACTACCTGCTGCGTTGAGCAGTGGGTGAGACGGGGTAAAGAGTAGAGATACAAAGTTTAGATCAGAAGGGCAGGGGCTAATAGACTAGTGTGTAGTTAACTAGTGCCTTTTGACATTTTAATCAGAGTTGGAGGAGGGGAAGTGAGACAGTAGAGGCCCAACCATTTTGATCCAGCCAGTGATTCCCAAAGTGGGCACCACTGCCCCCTGGTGGGTGCTGCAGCGATCCTGGGAGGCGGTGATGGCCACAGGTGCATTTATCTTTCCTATTAATTGCTATTAAAATTTTAAAAAATTAATTTCCAGGGGCGCTAAGTAATATTTTTTCTGGAAAGAGGGTAGTAGGCCAAAAATGTTTGGGAACTACTGATCTAGACATTTGGAATATGTCTAGTTTGCTGAGAAAACTGCCTATGTGAAATTCCTGAATTTCCATTTGGTTCCATCATTAGTGTGGTAGGCACATTATTTGAGATATTCAAATATAGACATGAGAGAGGAATGGCAAATCAAGATATTTAATTAAAATACAGAACTCTGGAATCTCTATATATAAGCTCTGACAAAAAATACTGGAGAACGGGCAGAAGGGGGGCTTCCATAATGTAAAAAATGACCAAAGAGATCAGCCAGAACAATTACATATTGAGAACACATTTCTGTGGCCCTCTCTCTTCCTTAGAACTCTCTCTCTCTCTCTCTCTCTCTCTCTCTCTCTCTCTCTCTCTCTCTCTCTCTCTCTCTCTCTCTCTCTCTCTCTCTTTCTCTGATTCTAAATAATTAAATAATGTTAATATGGCTTGAGAGACTGAGAGATAATGCATCACTGGAGAACTGGAATAGTCCAGATCATAAAGGTTCCAATGACTTCATAGAAGGATCCATGGTGAACAGGAACTCCCATGCATGTGGTCATAAACCCAAAGAGGAGAATGAAGGTTCAGGAGAGGAAGCATGACAATATACTCCACAGGAAAGCCAATGTGTTTGTTGTTCATAGCCTTGAATGTTATAGGGCTGTGGGATCTAACCTTGGCATTGTTCCTTGGATGAATGCTTCGAAATTCAAGTTCTTCACATCAGAAGAGGATATGGGAATAGAGGATGGGCTAGACTATTCATTTAGAATGCTAAGTGAAGATGATTCTCCAGTTAGAAAGTGGGAAGGAGATACTACTGCATTTTGACTTAGAAAAAATAGGAAGTCATCAAATAACATTGGCTTGAAGGCTGATTCTGAAGTCCTTACAGAGGCAGAATCCCTATCAAATGACGCGGGGATTTTGTCTCAATAAGGGCAGAAAAGGGAGGCCCACCATTCTCTAATCTATCCAGGGAATTTCCTATCACACTAAAAGGGTTTCTAGTAAAAGTCAAGTTTCTAGGGATGGGTGTAGTTGCCCAGATGCAGGGTTCCTTGGCGTGTTGAGAATTCATCATAGTGGGCTTTGTATGCCAGATAGCGAGCTTTCTCATTCGGAAACGTGTTAAGATTGCAGCTCACCTGTAGAAATAAAAGGAAAATGGGTTGGCACAAATGATTAAAGGAACAACATCACCTCATCCTTAAAGACCTTCTCCTTGACCCCTACTATCCTGCTTTTTTAGGAGGAATAAGCATTTCTATATAGCACCTACTATGACTCAGACATTGTGCTAAGTATAGGAACAAATAGGATACAATGCAATGAAACTTCAAAAGAGTTGCCTTAGAAACAGACTGACAGATGAGCATTTCCTTTCCTTTGGCCCCATCTTTAAAATGTTTGCCCATCACTGCTCTAAGAAGTAGGTGCTGTTATTATCCCCATTGACAGATCAAGTGACTTACCCAGGTTACTCACACAAGCTGGTGTGAGGCTAGATTTGAACCCTAGAACAGACACCAAATGCCTTTGTGTTTGACATATAAAACTCACCACACAGAAACCTAATGCTTGTTCATCATGTGATTACATCTTCCTATCTTTTCTTTTCTTTTCCTTTCTGCTCTCCTCTGCTTATAACTTTTCTTCCTTTCCCCCTTTTTTCCTTCTTTTTATCTTCTCCTTCCCTTTCTTCTCTCCTTCTTTAATTCTTGTCTTTCTTTTTCTTATACATGCTTACCAACATCACATTTTTCCATTTAAAATTGTGAACTTTTAGAGATTAGGTGGCCCCTATTTCAGATGAAATGTAACACTAGAAATTGTAGCCTAAAGTAAACCATCTCAAAATGACTGCCCTTGTGCTGCTGCATTCATCTTCTCAGCATCATTTGTGAAAAGTGACAAATGACTGAGTAAAGCATCAAGAAGGAAAATATATATATATATATGAAATAGTGAAATGTGAAATGTTATAAATTGGAAGTTCCTATAAGTTTAATTTGTATTTTAAAATGTGTTAAAGTAGCTCCCCATGTAAGTAGTTGCTGATGGAACTAGAGTATCTAGCATGCTATGTTATTTTAGTCAAAATCCAAGAAAAAATGTACTCCTCTTTGGAAGGCAACATATAAGACAAATCCAAGGAAAGAAGTACAAGTCTTTTTGGTTAAAATTTTATGTAATCAATATTTGAGCCTTCCCATCTTTCTCAAAAAATGATGGGAAACATCTTTCCATCTGCTACCAACATCTCAGAAATATCTAACTCCAAATAAAAGAAAACTATCTAACAACTGTACAACCCTTCCCCCAAAAATGGTCTTTTCTGGCAAAGTAATACCTTCTTCAAAATTACTTAGGAAGGCAGAGGATAGGTGTATATGCCTGTACTCCTAGCTAATGGGGAGGAGCC
Organism: Gracilinanus agilis; assembly: GCF_016433145.1. Lineage (NCBI taxonomy): Eukaryota > Metazoa > Chordata > Mammalia > Didelphimorphia > Didelphidae > Gracilinanus > Gracilinanus agilis. Next base: position 278,990,296 of record NC_058131.1, read on the forward strand.
TGAGGATGGAGAGCTCTGTTTATGTTGAGTTCTGTAGTTCTAAGCATAGTGGGCTGTCAAACACGAATATGGAGGGATCCTGGGAGTGGGAGACTACCACGGTGCCTAAGGAGGGGTAAAATGGGCCAAGATTTTTAGCAAAGGTCTTGAGTTAATTAGAATAGGATTGAACCTATGAATAGCTCCTAAACTTCCATCCTGGTAGAGTTTGAGAGACTCAGTATTAAAAAATAAATAAATAAGAACCTAAAACTACTTAGGAAGGGAATGGGGTGAGAAACCTTCAAGTTACTTTTGGTTTTGGAGGGAATAGCTAGAGAATTCCCTCCTCTGGAAAGATCAGGGTTCCCTGAGGTGTTTTTTCCTCATACAGTGTAAGCCAGGAGGAATTAGCCACCTGAGTGTCCCTAGAGGATTCAGTCAAGTTTATGGGTGTCTAAGGCATAGTCAGAAGAGAAGGAAAAAGTGAGAGGAAGAATAGAAAAGTAAAAATAACATGGAAAGAGGATTTAGAAAGGATATAAAATGCATAACAGAAAAAGGGCTGGGCTTGGAGCCAGAAGACCTTTGTTCAAGTCCTAATAACATAAGAGTTGTATGTCTTGGAAATCATTTGCCTTGCCAGGATTATCAAAACTAGCTATCCACCCACTAGGTCACAATGGCTGTCTCTCTAATGTTAGATGAGAATCATCATCATTATTATGATTAGTACGTGGAAATTATGATTAGTAAGTGGAAAGTAAGTAATTAAGTATTTAAGTTAGTAAGTAAGTATGATTAGTAAGTGGAAAGTAATCTTAGGAACTGTGAGGATATATAAAGGATGAGTCAGGCCCACTGAGGAAAGCAGCTATGCTTGCCTCAGATTGCTGGCAAGGTCCGATCTCTCCCACAAAGGCACTGCTGCTCCCAGCCAAAGGTCATCATTAAACCCTGAGTACCCCCTCACTCTGAAGAGCAAAGAAGTCTTTCTAATATCAAGACTGAAAGTACCAAACCTGCTGAAGTACATAGAATAGAATAGTTATCATTCTTTCTCAACTTCCTTACATTTGTAATAGCAACTATGGTAACATTCTTGTGTGAAGTCATTTTCATAAACATTATCCTGTGGGAAAGTAATACACCCCCCCCCAAGAATGTTGCAATGCTTAACATACTACTCTCTATAAAGTTTTTCTCTTTGTTATAAAAAATGGAGTTCATGGACCTCATGCCTCTCTGTCTGGCCCTTGCTTTTTTATCTCTTCATCTATCTGTAAAACTGTAGATCTACCTCTCTGTCTCTGTCTGTCTGTCTGTCTGTCTGTCTGTCTGTCTGTCTGTCTCTCTCTCTCTCTCTCTCTCTCTCTTTCCTAACCATTCCTTAATGATGGAACCCCGACATTCTTCTCACAGTGCCTGAGACACATGGTGCCCAAACAGGGTTCACCACCCACAACATGCCAAGGAAGGCTGCTCACCATCCCAACAACAGACTCTGGAGTTCTCGTTAAGTCATTATTTTAAAGGGACAGCACTAATCTCACTCTCACCAGATGTTAAAAACTAAGGGCAAAAAAGGGTTCTACGCAGAGATGAAAACATTTCATTTCAAGAAAGTTTGCAAGAAAACAGGAACAGAATTAATTTATCACAAAAACCAAGACATAAAAAGAATTTTGACAAAGCCTCAGGATAAATCACAAAGTAAGATAACAGAAGCGTTTTGTTTTCAAAAGGAAAACTCCGCTTCTTGCACTTGCAGCCAGATGAGAAATTTAAAATCCCAGTGCCTTAAAAAACCAGAATGGACAGAGACTAAAAGAACCAGTTTTAGCCAAAAGACACTCAAGGGCTTTTCAAATTACCAACAAAACAAAAAACAGCAAACAATCCAGAACAACACTGATTTTTAAAGCATGTTTACTCTACATTAAATGTCGTCTATGTTTAATTTAATCCTGTCATTTTCCTCCATCATTGTCTTGTCTTATGCACGCAAATGAAAAAATGGAGATTGAGTCTAAAAGAAATCTGGTGCTCCCTGCCTGGGATTCTCTGGTACATGGCAACATAAGGTAAACCTCTTAAACTTTAAGACTATACATAACTGATAAAAGATTTTTTAAAAAGGCTCTCCTCTTTCTTAGCTGGCCACTGAGGCAGGGAAAAAGGGTAGACTACAACGACAGAAGGGGAATTTGATCCCACAATCTGACTAGACTTTTACTTAGATTCAATTTTAAAGGTTAACATATATGACTGTGGAAAAACTGCTAATGATTCTGAAATGTACTTATGGTATTGCGAAGTAATTCAAGGTTGAAAAGTATTCATCAAGTTGTACAAAACTTCAGATAAGTTTGATTCTATTCAAAATTAAATGGTCTACTCTTTTTTTTCTTTAATAATTTTTATTTTTCAGAAAAGTTAACATGGTTACATGATTCATGCTCTTACTTTCCCCTTAACCCATCCCACTTTCCCCCCACCATAGCCAATGCGCATTTCCACTGGTTTTAACATGTCATTGATCAAGACCTATTTCCGAATTGTTGATAGTTGCATTGGTGTGGTAGTATCCCCAATCATGTCCGCCTTAAATGGTCTATTCTTACTAGGAACTGAAATCAGATTCGAATGTTTAGTCATTCCTAAGTTATTTGAGTCAACTGAAAGCTGGGAATATAATGTTTTCTCTAATTGTTATGAGTAACCAGCCTAATGGGTAAAAAAGATTTTACTTTGGGAAGCAACCTTCTGATAAGAACAGCTCTAGCAACTTGAGTAAATACAAGGTCTAATACAATAATTGAAAAATGCATGAGTTCAACACCAGCTTTCTGAAAGAAATTGCGATGTAATATGAAGAAAATTCTATATGACCAAAAATTTGAGTCTTTAAATGATAATTTGAAGATATTATTTTAATGTATGTACTAGCAAGCAACAAGAGTTTATGTATTCAAATGCAGTTTGTTAGAATACAATTTTGGGTAAACAGAAGTGGTATATGAATTTCTACTATAAAGACAATTCTTAAAGTGAATGGGATAAGAAAATATATAAAGATATGATATGATCACAAAAGCAACTCATAGAATATGAAAAAGGTATAGAGTAAGCATAGGAAAGACATACATTGACAATAAGACAAATATGTTGCACGGAAAATGTATAAAGTATCACAAGGAAAAAATAGGCAACATGAATCTGCCTCAAGGAGAGGTTTCGAAAAGAGTAAATATTTTGAGATAAAATTTAAAAGCAAATAGAAGTCGGTGAGAAATTGTTTATGAACAAGTATACAGTGATACCTTGGTTCTCATTGATAATCCCTCCAAAAACAATTGGTGAAATCCAAAACCAACCAAGGCAATTATTTCCATATGAATCAATGTAAATCCAATTAATTCATTCTAGACACTCCAAAATACATATCAAAAACACATTTTATAGATAATAAATAGTGTTTCATTTTAAAAACAATAAGAAATGAACATAAAAGACTAATATAAAGAATAAGTGAACATTTAACATGCCATTTACCTTTCTGAAGACTCTTCTTGGTGTATGGAAGAGGGGAGAGAGAGGTTATTGTTTAGAAGGGGAATCCCCCTCCATAAGGAATGGAGGTATCAAGGCATCATCTGGAAAGACTTTTGATAGAAGCTGGCATGTAGAAGAGTTGTTACCTTGATTATGTTCCTCTTTTCAGCTGAGATACTATGGGGGAATTTCTGTTTGACTGAGATGAGATACCTCACTCTCAGTGAGAGAACTCATTCATTTTGTATAGTCAAGTATATATTCTCCTCTGTATGCTTTAATCTGATTTTCCTTTGCTTATCTGTATGGATAAATGGATTGATTTGCTTTTCAATACTGTATTGGTCACACTGATCTGAAGAACAGATGGGTAGCCCTTTGTTTTTACAAAATTAGCATCCAGATCAAGTAGACACACCTAAGAAATCAGAGGCAACTAACAAAAATCTAGATAAATTTTTCTGGAAAAAATGCATAAAAATCTAAACAGACATCAAGGAAAACTGAGGTATTACTGTATATGAAAGTCATCTTATTTGAAAGGAGCTTTTCATTAGAATCCATTGAGAGAAACGCAATATGAAAGTTCTAAAATATGCAAGTTCAAAAAGAGAAGAAAGAGTTAAAAAGAGAAGGCTGTTAGCCAAGGATTTCTTTTTTTCCTTCCTCAGCAATATATAAACAAACTAAGAGATAAAGACATAATAAATTAGAAGACAGCTTTGACCTTCAAGGAGTTTAAAAAACCCTCCACAAATCCATTAACTCTTTCCTGACACACAGGAAGAGAAAAAGTACCTATGGGGGAAGCTGGGTGCTCAGTGGATTGAGAGCCAGACCTAGAGATGGGAGGACCTAGGTTCAAATTTGGCCTCAGATGCTTCCTAACTGTGTGATCCTGGGCAAGTCACTTAACTCTTATTGCCTAGCCCTTACTACTCTTCCACCTTAGAACCAATATATAGTATTTTCCAAGATGAAAGGTAAGGGTTTTAAAAAAAAAGTGCCTATAATCAATTTTCCTGAATTTAAAGAACCAAAATAATTTTTGTACAGACTAACTTACAGAGTAAAATGAGACATAGAGCAGGATGTGACAAAAAATGAAAGCAATGGATTACCTACTAATGAATTGTTTAAATGCATAGAGAAACAGAAATTGGTAAGGCGGCAAAAACTGGGGATCAGACTCTCCCCCTCCTTTCTCTCCCCTTTTCTTTACCCAGCCCACTTTGGTCACACAGTCACAGCTCCAGTTCACATGGTCACATCATGGCCATAGCACCACCTTGCCAACCCCCACCACACCAACGCCCGTCTGTAGCCTTTCTGTGCTTTTCTCCTACAGCCCCAACCCTTCTCTCAGTCTTACCAATAAAGAAGACACTGATGAACAAAGAGGAAGTTAATGATCACAAATCAAGGTATTTATTTATTAGAATAAGGATTCCACTATTGGCTTTATTACATGGAAATTCACATAAATTTAGAAATAACATACCTGTTATTTTAAGCAAGCAGGAATAAACTATTAAGGAATTTTTTAAAGAAGTAAACCTATCGCATCACAAACTAATTTTAATAAAAATTTAAAGAAGACAAAGTTTTTTAATGAACACAATAAGGCAAATATAAATGAGATATGGAATAAAAAATACAGAATTGACATTTACTATATAGAGAAGCTAAAGGAAAATACAGTTACTTGAAGCAGATCAGAAAAAGTAAGCAAAAAATAGGAAGGTTGTTTGAGATTATGGATAATATATGAATGAAATCAGAACACTAATAAGAACAAGTTTTTCTCTCAACTGTAAAGTGGGAATCACACCACTAGGATATTTTTTAAAGTAATAAGGGGGGGGGGGAAGATTAGATCCCCTCCAAAGACAATGTGATATTCACAGACAATTTTTAATCTTTGATGAGAACTATCTAAATGCTGCTATGAGGCATATTCATGATTTAAAAAGCAGTGAAGACTATGTTATATGGATGGACATTTTAACCAGTTAATGATAAGACCCCAATCTACTATGGAACAGAGGGGTCACATATTTTTTCAGAGATAGCTGAGAAGCTGGTGTGGTTGTCTCATCTTACAGAAAGACCAAGGAGACTCAAGCTGAGAGACCACCAGACAGCACAGACCAGTGAGCAAGAGGACAAGAAAAGCAGAGATGCCCATCTAGAATGAAACCAAAGTCTCAGCACCCAGACCTGTACACATGATACAGAGGATATGACACTAAAAATGGTATTTTTGACAATGGTTGCATTATTAAGCGTGCCAGAGATACAAGCATTGGGCTTACCCACCACCTTGGGTGAGACCACTGACATATTTTGACAATATTAAGACTGATAATTCTTTACTACCATGACAAGTATAAGTTAATACATTGTATAATGGCATGACTACTATGATACATAGGCTCTAGACACCAAGACCTCTAGTCATTCAGCTGCACAGAAATAGGTGCCAAAGCCTTATTTAAAGCTGCAGTCTAAGGCAAAAAGGGTCAGTGATAGAACTGGACATGGAAAATGGCGAATGATTTATAACTTTTCTGTTAGAAGGTATGAGTAGTCTTTGCTGCCATACTCCATTCTATAGCTACTGAAGAGATATTAAGGAATTCTTGGAGCATAGCACTCCAGTAACATTTCAATGGACATACAAGATATAAATGCAGTCACACTCTATTGAAGATAGTAAGGTTCTTAATGCAAACCCAAAAGCAATAGCAGATTCAATACTCAATGTTTTTAAGTCTCAATTTTTTGGAAAACAGTCTCAGATTCTAGCACATATTCTTGTTTTGTTATATGTAATTTTATGTATTATTGTATGTATTGTAAATATCCGTATATGTATAATTTATTTCTTTCTCTCTTACTATTTATTGTACTCACTATTTACAATGTTGAGACTTTAGTGCATGAAATACAGCTTTTTTAAAAAATAAAAGTAAAAAGGGGGTTATGTGAGGACATATAAAGGACAAGTCAGGCCCACTCAGGAAAGAAGCCATGCTTGCCTGAGATTGCTGGCAAGGTCCCAATCTTTCCCACAAAGGCACTGCTGCTCCCAGCCAAAGGTCATCATTAAACCCTGAGTCCCTCCTCACTCTGAAGAGCAAAGAAGTCTTTCTAATATCAAGACTGAAAGTACCAAACCTGCCTAAGTACATAGAATAGAATAGTTATCATTCTTTCTCAATTTCCATGTCTGTAATAGCAACTGTGGTAACGTTCTTGTGTGAAGTCATTTTCATAAACATTATCCTGTGGGAAAGTAACATCCCCCCAGGAATGTTGTAGTGCTTAACATTCTACTCTCTACAAAAGTCTTTCTCTTTATCATAATAAATGGAGTTCATAGACCTCATGCCTCTCTGTCTGGCCCTTGCTTTTTTATCTCTTCATCTATCTGTAGATCTGTAGATCTACCTATCCATCTACCTCTCTCTTTTTCCCTCTCTCTTTCCTAACCCTTCCTCAATGATGGAACCCTGGCACTCCTCTCATAGTGCCCCCAACAGGAACTACTCAGGGAAACTCATGGTCAAATCACACTATAAAATGGTCCCTTCCTGCCCTTCCTTTGCCAATTAACCAGCCCCAATCAGTAAGCATTTATTAAGTACTAACTATGTGCCAGGCAGTGTGCTGAGCACTGATGATACAAAGAAAAAGCTAAAACAGTCCACAACCTCAAAGAAAAGGGAGAAAGCCCTATTTGTACAAAAATACTTATAGCAGCTCTTTTTGTGGTGGCAAAGAATTGAAAACTGAGGAGATGCCCATCGATTGGGAGATGGATGAACAAGTTGTGGTATATGATTATGATAGAATACTACTTATTGTTCTATAAGAAATACGAAGCTGGATCGGTATAAGAAAAACCTGGGAAGACTTATATAAGCTGATGCAAATTGAAGTGAACAGACCCAGGAACATATTATACACACTAACAGCAATATTGTTAGGATGATCAACTGTGAAACACTTGGCTACTCTGATCAAGAAAATGATCCAAGATAATTCCAAAACCTCATGATTAAAAAAACTACTACCCAACTTCAGAGAGAAAACTGATGAACTCTGAGTACAACCTGAAGCATAATTTTTTCACTTTCTATTTTTCTTGCAATAAAACTAATATGAAAATGTTTTGCACAGTTTCACTCATATAATTGATATCATATTACCTGCCTTCTCAGTGGTTGAGGGAGGAGGTAGAAGGGAGAGAATTTGGAACTTGAAAATTAAGAAGAAAAGAATGGCAAAATAAGTAAATAATAAATTTTTAAATTTTATTTTTAAAGACAATAATGAAAAATGCTTTCTTCCTCCAGAGAGAACCCATGAACTCTGAGGGATGTTTGAAACATACTCTTCTTTATTGATTTTTCATGGGGTTTTAGTGTGTTTCTTCCTTTGCAACATGGCAAAGTTTTGCATGACTTCATATGTATGATTAATATATTGTTTGCCTTCTCAAGGGATAGGGGAAGGAGAGGGAGTGAATTTGGAAATCAAAATGAATGTTAAAAATGTTAACATTTAATTGGGAAATATTTAATGAAATAAATAAAATATATTTAAAAAACAACCCCTACTCTGAAGGAGTTTATATTCTATTAAGGGAGAATATGTGAAATGGGGCTTAAAGAAATAGTCTGAGATGAAAATGGCTATGGGCACAAAAGGGGAGAGGCCTCCCTATTTTGTCTTGATATTGATAGGAAGAAGAAGGGAGTTTACATGACTCTCTTTTGTCCTTCTGATTACTATCACTAAGGAGCTTCATCTACAACCTGTCTTCTTAAAGGAACCCATTGGCTAGAGAAGACCCTTGAATTTTACAGAACACATAACTTGCTCCTCCCTCAACATGGCCATTAATTATACAGCTATTACTCAGCAGTCAGGCAGTGTGAACATATGTAACAGATCATTAGTAAACTGATTTGGATATTAGTACTCAATCATCCACAGCCATTCATTGAAGAAAACTGAAGCTCTGATGATATTCCAGTCATCGTCACATATTTCCTTAAGAGCTAAGAGAGGGAATGTGGCACAATAGAAAGAGAATAAACTTGGAGCAATGAGACTTGGTTCAAATGTGTGGCCCTGAGCAAATAACTCATTTCACCTCTCTGATTCTCAGTTTCTTCATCTATAAAATGGAAACAATAAGATTCATACCACCTGCCTTAGAGCATTGTGGGGAAGTAAGCATTGTGAAAGTCTTGAAGAGCTTTGGTAATGGGAATTGCTAGTTACTATGTTCTGAGCTTGTTGGGGATACAAAGATGAATGCAAAAATGGTCCCTGGCCCTCACGGAATTCATGGGGAGGCATGAAAAGTCAAATAACAGTACAGACGATTTCTCAGCAAATCCTTTGTAGGTACACTGTCCTAACAACAAATGCTATGAATTCAAAAGAGGGAGGAGAGAGACAGAGAGAGAGAGAGAGAAGAGAGAGAGAGAGAGAGAGAGAAGAGAGAGAGAGAGAGAGAGAGAGAGAGAGAGAGAGAGAGAGAGAGA
>NC_058131.1:278999706-279033292 GCF_016433145.1 Gracilinanus agilis
ACAAATGCTATGAATTCAAAAGAGGGAGGAGAGAGAGAGAGAGAGAGAGAGAGAGAGAGAGAGAGAGAGAGAGACACCATAGTGGACTGAAGGTGGTCAAGAAAGGCTTCATAGGAGAGGCAGGACTTGTGTTGGACTTTAAGTGGACAAGCAGAGAGGAGTGGCAATGTAGTACAATGTAATATTCCAGGTAGGGGATCTGGCCTGAATAAAGGCACCAGAGGTGAGAATACATAGGGTTTATTCTTGGTACAGGTGAGTAGTTTCCCGTCATCAAAGGAAAGTTATCAGAAACTGGATCAGTTTACAAGTGAGTAGATTCATCATCAAAGGGGAGAATTATGATTAGATCCATTTCTGTTCTTGTAGTATTTTCCAGAGAGCCTGAAATACTTCAGTGGCATCCTACCCAAAGCCTAACCATTGTCTAAGAAACCCTTGTAGGGCCCAAGAAGGGAATGGACCACCCCAAGGCAAAAGATTAAGGTCATCCTGAAAGTACTAAACTCCATGGGTCCATTTTGCTAAACTTTGAATAGGACAGAATTTGAATAATAATCTCTAATACACTAGGAAATAGGGGTCTTGGTTCTTTAACTAGGTAGGTGACCTTGGGTAAATCCTATCTCCTTATTGGGCCTCAATTTCTCCATCTGTAAAATAAGAATATTGGATTAGATGGTTTCTAAGATCTCTTACAACTCTGACAATCTATGTTCTATGAGTTGAGAGAAGGTTACTGCTCAGCACAGAAGCTGACAGCCTCTGTTATGCTCTCTAGCCAATTCCTCTAGAAATAGCCAGCTTAAGTGGAAAAGAGGAGGCTAATTAAATTTCAAGCTTAAATCACCTGTGTAGGCATGACCCCAAAGACCTCAAATTTGAGGACGCAGTCTACCCAGGAACAAGGAATTCCTTCTGAGCTGCTTCTAAATTAAGCCATCCAGAGTACGTATCTGCCTGAAGCTAAGAAAATGTAATGGCTTTGGCAGAAGGCAGTTTCACAGAAAGGAGCTCTAAGGTGATATAAGGTCAATGTAGGTAAATAAGATCCTTTCTGACTATTAACAAGGATCCAGGACAAGGATTTCCACATTGGCTGGCAAAATAAAACTAATCCTAATAAACCAGATCTAGTTTGAGTGCCCACACCTACACTAACACTTTGCTTTGTTTCTGAAACAGATGTTTTGGAACATTTGTATGTTCTTAGGAGGAATCAAGATTTTTGTTCACTCTGGTCTACTCTACCTCCATACAGCTGGGATTGACTAGTCCCTGCAGGGAACTGCCCTATCCTGAGAAGTTCAGACCATACCACTCAATCTTGGGGCTACACCACTTCCACACCAACTGCCTTGCCCCTCTCTCCCTCATCTGCTTCTCCTTCCCTATCCCTATCCAAATCTTCTTAATGCTTTGTCTTCCTCAGCTAGAACATAAACTTGATATGTATCTTCTTTCACAACATGACGAACGTGGAAATATGATTGCAGGAAAGCATATGTATAACCCATATCATATAATCTACTGTGGGGGGGGGGGGAGAAAGAGGGAGGGAGAGAACATAGATAGATGGCAAAATGTCAGAAAACTATTATTATAAATCCTATCAAAATATAATCTGAAAAAAGTTTTAAAGAAAAAAATTAGAATATAAACCCTTTGAGGGTAGAGATTTCTTTTCTTTTCTTGATCTTATATCCTAGTATTGCACCTGGGCCTCAGGGAACATTTAATAAATGTTTCATTTCTCTCTAGTCCACGTTGCTGCTCTGCTATTATTTGGGATTATAGTCACAGGATTTTAGACCTAGAAGGGAACTTAAAATATAAAATATCAGGACACAGAATAGAAAATATTAGAGCATGGAGGGAAGAACATAGATGTCAGAGGATGTCTGAACTGGAAGGGGCCTTAGAACACAGAATTCAGCTGGAAAGGGCTTCAGACCATGAAACTTTAGGACTAGAAGGGCTGGAACTAGAAGAACCTGGAATGTTAGAACTGTAAGGAATTTTGACCTTAAATATCATCTGGACCCATTTTCTTCTTATAAAGATGAAGAAAGCTAAATCCCAAAGAAAAGTCATATATCTGGTTCCTGGAGGCTTTGAGGTGTAACAACCAGTCCTGGAATAGGCAAAATCTGATTTCAGACCTGTCCTCAAGATACTTATTAGCTATGTGACCTTGAGCAAGTCACTTAACCTCTGTTTGTCTCAGTTTCCCCAACTATTAAATGTGGATAATAATAGCAACTAACTCCCAACGATATTGTGTTGAGATATTTGTAAAGCCCTTAACAGAGTAGGTGCTTAATAAATGTTTCCTTCCTTTCCTTTCTTATCCAGATTATCACTAAAACCCAAGTTTTCTAACACTCAGCTCAAAAGATTTACAACTACACTAAACTGAAATTATTTATGTTCACCTGCTCCTTAAGTTCCAGACTGTAATCTCTATTTCCCAACATTGTTAATTATTTATTATTTTTAACATTTTCTTTTTACATATAATATATTTTATATTTTTATTATTATGAAATTATATTTTTATTATTAATTATTAACTCCATTTTGATCCATTTCCTGAAGAAAGTTCTTAATGTTCATAAAACAAGTTGGATTGTTCTGGAGATGGTAACCACGTGAGCTGGAGTAAGGTGCAGTGGGGGGACAGTAAGGAGGAATATAATATTGATGAACTGAATTCTGCTTTGTATATAGTAATTCATACAACTTATAATTCAGTTCAGTGAGTCCAAAAATAGACAAGAATAGAAGGCTGCAAATTGGATTTTAGAATCTTGAATTACAGCAGCCATTTTTGATTTATGCATTCACATTTGGTCAGGACTAATCTCCTCCACTTATATTCTAAAAGCAGAATAGCATTTCCTTTCTACTTATTGATTTTTTTGGAATGAAGAAAAGAGACAATGTGACTTAGTGGAAAGAGCATGAATTGGGGATATTGAATCCTAGTCTGTGCTGATTGGGTACCTTGGAGAGTTCATTGGGTCTTATCTCTTTATTTGTAAAATGTGAGTTTGGTCTAGATGACCTCTATGGTCCTTCCTAGCTCTGGCATTCTATGATACACATTTTTTAGGAGCAGAGACACAGATATCATGTGTCTAGTGACCCCTTTGGGGGAGTAGGATTCTCAGCCTTTTCCTATTACCCAGGGATTATAACACTTAATTCATCTTTTTGGTCCTTGTAAAAGTAGTGCTTAGGAATAACAAGGGGATAAAAGGAAGAATCAACAAAACCAGTATTACACTAATCTACGAGCCTAACAGTTAAGAGTCCAATACATAATAGTCTAGTTTCCTGGGCCAACTCATCTTTTCTTAAAGCCCAGCAGTATTTCCAGAAAATTCAGATGAATTACTTGAGCTTAAAGAACACATGGAATATGAATTAGTACACTGTGCCTTTCAGTGGTTTAAATATAGTCCCTTCTTGGTGTTAAGGAGTTGGATGAGGTGACTTCTTTTAGTCCATGCTCATGGACAATAAGGTGATTCTGTAATGATGTTCCCAACTTTCCTGGATCAAAAGTTGGACACCAAGGGGGGAAATGAAAGAGGAGAATAAGAACTATTGAGCAGGTTAAGAAAAAAATTCCCTGACGAATTTATTTTCAAAATCCTCCAATCTGACTATAATTGGGGGAGGGGGAGAGAAGAAAGGGGAAGGACAGAAGGAATAAAGAGAATTTCTGAGTTTTGTTCCTCACAATGGGAAGTTGTCTAATGAAAAGCATTTAAAAATTATAGGCCCTGTGGTCAGCTAGGTGGTTCAGTGGATTGAGAGCCAGTCCTGGGTTCAAATCTGGCCTCAGACACTTTCCCAGCTGTGTGACCCTAGCCTTGGAACCAATACACACTATTGATTCTAAGAAGGAAAGTAAGGTTTTCAAAAGAAGAAATTTATAGTCCCAGGTCAGTGGTTCCAAGTCAAGTTTGTGGTGGCTTAAGTTCATAGACATTGGTAGAACAGAAATCAGTTCAAGACACAAGTATAGAAGAGATCATCTAAATTCTAATTCATCATTTTCCAATCTATAATTTAAGTAATTAATTAGGATTCATTATTTCTGGAGACAGTTCATCACTTAAATGGTTTGTTTTCCTGATAACTTAATTTTTTCTATAATCCTAAAATATTTGGATGGAAGAATACAAAGAAATGGCAGTTCTCACCTCTACTCTTCTTCAAATGAATATTCTCATTTTCATGACTTTGTGGCTAAGTTAATCTCCTACCCTCTTCATCAAAGACTATAGTCTCTTTGAATCTCTAAGACCAGAGCAGTTTTATATAGGGGAAGAAATTTTCCCTACTTTCTCCATAAGGTCTAACTTGTGGTTTCAGTAATTCAAATAGGTCATAACTAAGAATGATCTACCTCTGGGCATACCCTGTAACCGTGATCAAAGGATCATCTTTGACACATGTCACATATGCCACGAGCTTCCTAGGGGTGCCTGAGAAATTAGATCTCTTTAATACTATAAGTTGCAGAAAACATGCTGACTTTCATTCACAGAAGAAGTTACTTCCTCTTGCAATCACATGTATATATGCTTGAGTGTTCCCAAGTTGTACGAAATTTATACTTGTCATTGTGTGTGCATGAATAGAGTTTCCTTGTAATTCCCAACCACAAAGGATCATATTGCACCAGAAGAAAAATTTGAGAACCACTACCCTAAAAGTCAGGAAAAGAGCCCTAGTGAGGAAGTATAGTTCTAAAACATAGGGAATGAGAATTTTCTATTCTCAAAACAGAACCTAAAATCAAGAGCTATTCCTATACCCAATTGCTTCATAATAATAATAGGATATGGTCTGGATCTCTAACTTGACTGGTTAAAGGGAACTCTTTGAAACTCCCTCCACCAATGCAGATCAGGGCCTTCTCTGTACCTTACACTGTAGTCTTACCCTGGGTATTCATAACCTTTTTTGTGTCCTAGAACCCCTTGGCAGTTGGTTAAAAACATCCATGAGGTCCTTCTTAGAATAATGCTTTAAAAGCATAACATAAAAGGATGACAATCATACTGAAATAGAATTATCAAAAAAATTTTTAAGCTCATGAGGACCTTTGATCCAGCAAAACTGCTGCTAGGTCTATACCCCAAGAGATTTTTTTACAAATGGAAAATGAGCTATATGTACAAAAATATTTATAGCAGTTCTTGTGATGGTAAAGACTTGGAAATTAGGGGGATGCCCATCTATTGGGGAATGATTGAAGATGTTGAGGCATATGATTGTGATGAAATGCTATTAAGCTATAAGAAATGACAAAGGGGATGGTTTCATAAAAACCTGAGGAGACTAATTCAAAGTGAAGTGAGCAGAACTAGGAGAACATTATACATAGTAATAGCAATATTGAATTGATAATCAACTGTAAAATACTTCCCTACTCTGAACAATACAATGATTGATCCACAACAATTCCAAAGGACTCATGTTGAAAAATGCCATTCACCTCCCAAAAGAGAACTATTGGATTCTGAGTGAAGCATATTTTCCCTCTGTTTTGTTTGCTTTCTCCCCACCCCAGCATGGATAATGTGAACATTTTTGCATGACTTCATATGTATAACAAGTATTATATTTATTGCCTTGTGATTGGGTGGGGATAGACTGGAGGGAGGGAGAGGATTTGGAACTGAAAATAAAAATAATTTTTAAAAAATTCATGGGCCCCAGGTTAAGAATCCCTGTCTTACAGGGTTACCTTGAGCAGAGAGGTTAAATGACTTGCATAGAGTCATAGAGCCAGTATATGTTAGAGGCAAGACCTGAACCCTCATCTTGCTGTTTCAAGGTCAACTCTCTTTCACTCTGCCATTCTGCCTCTTAGTAATAATAATAGTTAACTTTGATATAGTATTTTAAAGTTTACAGTGTGCTTTGCATACAGTACCTCAGTCATTCACATTTGGGATCCAGAAATTGCTATCAGACATCTAGTATAACATTTATAGAATCACAGAACTTCATGGACATAAGGAACTTCATCAGTCATGCACTCTAACCTACACTTAAAAAGTACTATTCGGGGCAGAGAGGTGAGATTAATGGATAGAGCACCAGGCCTGAATTCAGGAGGACCTAGGTTCTAATCTGGCCTCAGATACTCATTATTGTGTCATTTGCTATTTGCTATTTGCTATTTGCTATTAGACTATTAGAGTTGTTAGTAAGACAGAAGGCAAGGATTTAAAAAACAAAAAAAGGGGGGCAACTAGGTGGCTCAGTGGATTGAGAGCCAGGCCTAGAGACGGGAGGTCCTAGGTTCAAGTCTGGCCTCAGACTCTTCCTTGCTGTGTGACCTAGCCCTTGCCACTATTCTGCCTTGGAGCCAATACACAGTATTGACTCCAAGATGTAAGGTAAAGGTTTAAAAAATAATAATAATAAAATAAAACAACAAAAGAACTATAGAACAAGTGAAGTTCATCATCTGACCTTTGCTTGAAGATTTCCAATGAAAAGAATCCCACTGCCTCTTGAGGTAGTCTATTCCACTTTAGGATAGCTCCAGTTATTAGGAATTTTTTTCCTTATATCATATTTAAGCTAGCTTATAACTTTCACCCATGTAAGAATACATTAGCTTAAAAAAAACCAAACTATCATATGTGGATGAAAGCCTGGAGAAGTATTATGGCAGAGTGGATAAAATGTTAGCTTTGAAGGCAGAGAGACTGGGGTACAAATCTGACCTCTGAGTCACACTAGCTGTATGACCCTAGACAAGTCATTTAACCTCTCAATGCCCTAGGCAACACTCTAAGTTGCAGAGAAAGTAGGAGTTTCCTTACTAGGTATTCCAATGAAATCACAGGTTCAAGTCCTTTTACCTTGTGGACTCATAATGAACACTACTACCCATAGGATCTGCCCCCGTCCCTGCCCTCATCTCTTGTAGACAAACTGTTATCTAATTACATCCCCCCCATTTTATAATTGTGGATGCTAATTTTCTGAGTCCAAGTATATGATTTTATAATTATCTTTCCCTATTAAATGTCATCTTATTCTCCATTGTTCTAACCTGTCAAGATATTTCTAGATCTTGAAACCAAGGTATCTTAGCTTTGAGTCATCTGAAAATTTGATTAACATACCATCTGTTTTTCTCCAAGTCATTTATTAAACTATTAACTAGCTTAAAGCCAAATCTAGTTCCCTGGAACACTCCATTAAAGACCTCTATTTCTATCTCTCTAAGTATTTTTTTAAACCTTAAAATATTTTTAATCTGTACTGATAACACACATGCCCTTGGTTCCCCCAACCTGAAAAAAACACCCTCACTTGATCCTTCCAACTGTGTTATTTAAAATTACTGGGGTTCCATTAGAGGTATTAAGCCTCAAGATATATAGTATTTGACAAACTTCCTGCGGACATGTGGGGGACTTTGAAACTACATTTTCCGTGATCCAGTGGGTTTCCGGTTTTGGACGTGGTGACGTCTCCAACATATAGCACAGCTTAAATTCGGAGGTCGGCCTTGAGACACTCTCTTTTGCTACCTGAGTGCTCCCGGGGGACAGAGAGGATTAGGGAAGGTATGGAACAAAATGGATGAGGTGGCAATTTGAATTTTTTACAGGCACGTGGTCGATTTTATTCTATCAACATGGACCTAATTAAAATATTATTTTTCCTCATAATATCAGCCTTCATCATTTTTAAAAATAACACAACCCTGCTAACTCTCATCCTGTATCTCTTCTGCCTTTTGTAGTTAATCAAAAAGCCACCTTCAATAGGTGCCTCCACATTTTCCCTTCTCTCTTTCTTTTTAACCCCTTATATTTCAGCTTCTGGTCTTGTCATTCCACCAAAACTGCCTTCTCTGTAAAGTTATCAGTGATTTCTTAGTCACCAAACCCAGGGACCTTCTCTCAATTTTTATTCTCTTTCACTTCTCTGTAGCCTTTAACAACACTGATAATTACTCTCTCCTTGATACCCTCTTGTCTCTAGATTTTTTGTGACCCTATTCTCTCCTGCTTTTCCACCTTTCTGACTGCTCCTTCTCAATCTTATTTGCTAGATTCTCATCCAGGTCACCCTTCTGACCAAAGGTGTCCAACAGGGTTCTGTCCTTTTCTCTCTTCTCCATTACTTCCATGCTCTTTCCTTTGGTGATCAGTATCATCTTTCTGTAGATAATTCACATATCTACCTATCCAGCCCCAGTCTCGTTATTGACCTTCAATCTCGAATTTCCTTTTGCCTTTCACATTTTTCAAACTGGATATCCAGTAGACATCTTAAACTTGACATTGCTTCCATTCTGGTGCAGAACCTCATCACCTTATGCCTGGATCACTGAAATAGACTACAACCTGGAATACTCTCCCTTTTCTTCTCTGCCTACTGACTTCACTGGCTTCCTTTAAGTCTCAACTAAAATCCCATCTTCCACAGAAAGCCTTTTAAACCCCACTTATTTTAGTGCCTACACTGTTAATTATTTTCTGTCCTGTATATAGCTGTTACAGTCTCTCTCATTATACTGAGTTCATTTAGGGCAGTATCTTTTTGTATTTTCTTTTTGTATCCTTAGCACAGTGCTGGAAAACAGAAGATGCTTAATAAGTGTTTATGGATTAATTGATATATAACTTATTTACTTTCATTTCCAAATGTACCCCTCTTACCCTACCCCTACAAACAAGTCATCTTTTGTAAAATTAATAAAAGAGGGGGCAGCTGAGTAGCTCAGTGGATTGAGAGTCAGGCCTAGAGACGGGAGGTCCTAAGTTCAAATCCAGCCTCAGACACTTCCAAACTTTGTGACCCTGGGCAAGTCACTTGACCCCCATTGCCCACCCTTACCACTCTTCCACCAAGAAGCCAATACACAGAAGTTAAGGGTTTAAAAAAATTAATAAAAGAGGAGGAAAAGTGGTTCAGAAAAACTAGTCCCTGTATCAAGCAAGTCTGATGGTATATATACAAATGTTCTTTATATAAGTTCATAGTCCCTCATCTCTTCAAAGAAAGGAGGGAGGCACATTTTCTCACGTTTTGGGGAGGGATCATACTTGGTCATTATAACTACACAGTTGCAATTTTAATAGTTTTTTATTTTGTCTTATTTTTGATCTTTCCATTTATATTGTGGTAGTCACAAGTCACACATTGCTTTCTGGGTACTGCTTTCTACACTCTGAATCAGTTCACATGTCTCTCCCATGCTTTCATGAATTCTTCATATTCATAATTTTTATGACTCATGTACATTCTTTTTTTAAAAAATCTTAGCCAGCTTCTGTGCATCTATGTTGGTCTTTTCAGACAACTCCCATTTTTTCTCCTCATTGTAAGTGTTTCTCTTTATATCATCAGAACTTCTTTCTTGAATTGTTCCTAATATTCCTGGGCTAACTTTCTTTGTAGATGTGAGTTCATGGCATTCTACCTATCCTTCCTTTGAATCTCTTGAGATCTGTCTCCCAAAAAATCTAGAATGGCAGGCTAATCAAATATTTCCTCATCCATCATAAATATTCATAACTCTCTTTCCCTATATTTCCATCTCATTTCCATCCATTTCCATCCTTCTAAATATGGTTATAACTCCTGAAACTTACTACAGGAATGAGAAGCGATAATCATGGCTTTGAATGTGAAACTCAATATTTGGTCATAGAATGTCGGCACTAGAAGGGACCTTGGAGAGCCTCTAGTACACCAATTCTTCCATCTTTTTATTTCATAGTTTGGGAAATATGTCCAGAGAAGGGGAAAGAGCTGCCTGAATTACTATCACAGAAATATGTCCTGATCATCCTCATGTAAAACTAGGATTTCTCTATATGAAACCAAGTAATGCAAAAATTGGACAGGGACTTCGTTTATATTTGTATGGATAATTTAGTCCCCATGGTAGGGTAAAGAATTGAAGTATCTGATTATAAAACTATCTGAACAGGTCAAATAAAGTGGGTCGTTGCCCTTTCATAGCCGATGTGAATAATTCTGAAACCTGGTTCAAACACTTGATAAAGATGGGTCAGTTCAACCATTCTGGATGGCAATTTGGAACTATGCTCAAAGGGCTATAAAAGAATGCCTGCCCTTTGATCCAGCCATGCCATTGTTGGAATTGTACCCCAAAGAGATCATAGATAAACAGACTTGCCCAAAAATATTTATAGCCGCACTTTTCGTGGTGGCAAAAAACTGGAAAATGAGGGCATGCCCTTCGATTGGGGAATGGCTGAACAAATTGTGGTATATGCTGGTGATGGAATACTATTGTGCTAAAAGGAATAATAAACTGGAGGAATTCCGTGTGAATTGGAAAGACCTCCAGGAACTGATGCAGAGTGAAAGGAGCAGAGCCAGAAGAACACTGTACACAGAGACTGATATACTATGGTAAAATCTAATGTAATGGACTTCTGTACTAGCAGCAATGCAATGACCCAGGACTATTCTGAGGGACATATGGTAAAGAACGCTACCCACATTCGGAGGAAGAACTGTAGGGGAGGAAACACAGAAGAAAATCAACTGCTTGAATACATGGGTTGATGAGGACATGATTGGGGATCGAAAGTACCACACTAAAGCAACTATCAACAATTTGGAAATAGGTCTTGATTAATGACACATGTTAAAACCAGTGGAAATGCATATCGGCCAGGGGAGGGGGGAGGTCAGGGGTGAAGGGGAAAGTAAGAGCGTAATCATGTAACCATGTTAACTTTTCTAAAATATAAATATTAATAAATGTTTAAAAAAAAGATGGGTCAGTTCAATGGGGATGAGGTGAATGGAATAGTGAAAAAGATCTCAGACACTGAAACACGAGACCTCATGGACAGAGCCCTAGGACATCAAAAGATTTCTGGTGAGGAATTATCAGTAATCTAGGGAGCAGGATGAGATTGGGCTAGGAAGAAGTTCATCTATCTGCTAGAGAAGTAGGCAACTGGGTAAGCTTCCTATTTCATTTATTATTCTTGCTAACTGGATGTTAACCTCAATTTTTTTTTATTTCTCAAGAAATACAAATATTATCAGCACTCTCTAAATTTTGGCATCTTGGGGAAAAGCCCCATTTGCCCTGCCCTAGTTATATTTCTCAATCCTTTATTTATCTTATTTGGTTCCAAGGCCAAGAAGGGTTTATATAAATGGAAAAAAAAAACAGAATAGATTACTAAGAGAAGCTGGGATATCCTAGGAAATTTCCAAACTTTTTTAGATTAAATTAGTTTCTGCAAAGAACACACTTATGTGTAAAGAATAGTGAGATGAACAAAACTCAATCTCTACCTTCAAGGAGTTTAAGGTCTAGTAAGGGAGAGAAGATATCTACAACAATAACTGTAATACAGGGTCAGATGTGATAAAAGCAGGGCAAAAAATGTTATGGGTGACTAAAGAAGGTAGAGATAATTTCTGGCTGAGGTATCAAATGAGATACTATTTGTGAAACGCTTAGCATAATGCCTGACACATAGTCAGCATGTAATAAATGCTATTTCCCTCCTCTTTCCTGAGATTTACATCCAGAAGGTAAATTCTAAGTCCTTCCAAAAACTATCCTTAGATGTCACTTCAGAGATGACATTTGAGCTCTCCCAATTTAATCTAGTTTGACTATTTTTATGTTTCAATGTGGTTATATTCTTAGCCTAATATACAGCAAAAAGCAATGTTAGATTTCTTGGTTGCTTATTTAAAGGGTCAATAGATAGACAATATTTCTCTTTGTGGCAGTGACAGGTATATAGATTCAGGGCTCAGGAAAAAGCCTAAATCACTGATTTGCTGCTATCTTTCCTTCTTCATCCCAGAGGTCCTGAGACTTATTTGTGACTATCTGTAATCATTTGGATTTGCTAATAAACCAGTAAGAGAAAGAAGCAAAAAGCCAAAATATTTAATTTGTGCAAGAGTTCAGCAAGTAATGAAAGTGAACGAGGGCTGGGCATCATGGTACGCATCTAAAATTTCAGCTACTGAGGAGGTTGAGGCTAGAGAATCTCATGAGCTTAGGAGTTCAAGCATCTACACTAAATTCAACATTCATATGGTGAGCCCTCAGAAGTAAAAGGCCACCAGGTTGCCTAAGGAGGGGCAAACCAACCCAGACCAGAAATGGAACAGGCCAAGGCTTCTGTGCTGATCAGAATGGGATCTGGCCTTTACACATCCAGCTTGGGTGAGATAGGAAGATCTAGTCTTTAAAAAAATGAAGCAAACCAAGGAATAAAATTTAAGTTCTAGTAAGTTTTAAAAACCATATTAGTGGGGGCAGCTGGGTAGCTCAGTGGATTGAGAGCCAGGCCTAGAGATGGGAGGTCCTGGGTTCAAATCTGACCTCAGACCCTTCACTTGACCCCCATTGCCTACCCCCCCAAAAATAAAGTGTTTAAAAAAATTAGTATGCTTTAGGAGTGAGTGTAAGAATAAAGGCTTGTCAAATACACTCAGAGTTAGCATGGTGGTGAAAAGAATTGGGTACTTTTTACAATGATATAATCAGACAATTTCAGAGTCACAAGAGGCTTTAGAGATCACTGAATCAAATACATACCTGAACAAGAAACACTTAGAAAATTTCTCTGATAAGTAGCTTATGAGTATAGGCCTAAAAATTTCCACTGATGGGAAAAACCATTAACTCCTGAGTTCAAATGTGGCCTGAGATACTTACTAGCTGTGTGACCCTGGAAAAGTCACTAGCCTCCACTGCCTAGCTCTTTCTACTCTTTCGCCTTAGAACTAATATATAGTATTGGTTCTATGCCAGAAGGTAAGGATTTAAAAAACAAACAAATCATTAACTTCCAAAGTAGCCCATTCCACTTTGGACAGCTCCAGTTATTGGGAAATTGTTCCACAGATAGAGCACAAATCTCCTTCTTCAGCTGTCTCCTTTTGCTCTTATATCTTCCCCCTGAGCCTAAGCAGAACAGATCAAATCCTTCTTCTATATAATTGCTCTTCAAATATTTAAATACTGTTATCAACCCCTCTCCCCAATGCACTTGATCCAGTTTCCTCTGTGAGACCAACTCTGCTTATTCATACTTACTTAATAATCTTCAATATCCCTTTACCTACTGGTTCCTTCTTAATCGCCTATAATCATTTTTTTTATCTTTCTGCCACTTAATTTTGTTTTTGTCCCTGCTACTCTTTCCAAATATTCTGTTTTTTTCCTTCTAACTGCCAAACATATGGGGAAAGTCTACTTGTCTCCACTGCTTCATTTCCCCCCACTTTTATTCACTTTCAAACACCCTGCAATCTTGTTTCCAACTTCACCACTCAACAGAAATTGCTCTCTCCAAGGGTTACCAATATCTGCTAAATCCAATTTTTCTCATATCCTTCTTGATCTTTCTTCAGCCTTTGACACTGCCACCCACTTTTTTGACCATCTAGATACTCTCTCTTCCCTGAGTTTTCATGACAACTCAATCACTTCTCCTTGTTTGATCATCCTTTTTCTGTTTCCATGGATCTTCATCCATGTCCTCCCTCTTTGTAAAGTTGAACCTCAGGGACCTATCCTGGACCATCCTTCTTTACATTCTTTCTCTTGGTGATCTCATCAGCTTCCACAATTTCAATGACCATTTTTATGCAGATGTTTCACCCCTCAACTCTCTTCTAAGCTGTGATCCTTATTCATCCATCAACTGTCCATTGACATTTCCAGCTGGATATCCCATAGGCATTTCAAATTCAACATGTTCAAAACAGAATTCATTTCCCCCTCAAACCCATTTTTTTCTAATTTTGTTATTTCTTTTAAGTGCCCCTACCATCTTTCCAGTCACTCAAGTTTTGAAACTTGACAGAGACCTCCTCAAACTCTTTACTCTCCTTCATTCCCACCCCCACATTCTACCTTCACAACATCTTTTGTACCTGTCTCCTTTTCTCCACTCACACAGTCACCACCTTGTTCAGACCTTCCTTCAGCACGTGGACAATGAATGCAATATTCTAGACAATTACAATAGTCTTCTCAGTGGGTCCCCAGACTCCAGTCACTCTCCATCCCAAAAAGGTCTACAAAATTGATGTTCCTAAATTGAGGATCTGGCCATGTCACTTCCCTTCTTCATAACTTCAGTGGCTACCTACTGACTAGGATAAAATGGAAACTCCTATTTGGCATTTAAAATCCTTTACAACTTAGCCCCACTCATTCTTTTTTTTTTTTCATTATTTTTATCATCATGCAAAACACACTTTCATATTGGTCATTGTTATAAGAGCACACTCATATGTAACCAAAACCCCAAAATAAAACCAAAGATACACTGATGTGAAAGCTGACTCCACTGGTTCTTTCTGTGGAGGTGGAGAGCATTTCCCATCATAAGTCGTTCAGGATTGTCCCAGATCATTGCATTGCTGAAAGTAGCCAAGTTTTCACAGATAATCATCGTCCTATATTGCTATTATTGTGTACAAGGTTCTCCTGGTTCTGCTTATTTCACTCTGCAGCAACTCCTGAAGATCTTTCCAGCTTTTTCTGAAAGTATCCTGCTTATCATTTCTTATAGCACAATAGTATTCCATCACCAACATGTACCACAATTTGTTCAGCCATTCCCCAATTAATGGATATCCCCTCAATTTCCAATTCTTTGCTACCACAAAAGGGGCAGCTATAAATATTTTTGTATCAGTAGGTCCTTCTCCCTTTATTATTATTATCTCTTTGGGATACAGATCCAGGAATGGCATTACTAGATCCAAGGATATGCACAATTTTATAGCCTTTAGCTTCACTTATTCTCTCCAGACTCATCTCATATTAGTCCACCCTCATGAACCCTACCTTCTACCTAACTTGGCCTTCTGGCTGTTCTCCATTCATGATGTTCCAGAACCTATAATTCTATGAAATCTATGATCCTAACTCTTACCTCTGTCTTTATATAGACTGTTCCCCATATCTGGAATGTTTATTGCCTCAGCCTCCTAGATCCCCTAACTTCTTTTGAGGCACAGCTCAGGAAGCCTTTCCTGATCTTCCTAGATATTATTGCTCTCCACCCTCTGTATCCCCAGTGCAGCACAGTGTGTAGCACAGAACAGAACTTCTAAAATGCTTGCTGAATTGTTGAATTAAATGCTCAAGTCATTCAATCAATCTTCATATGGCATGATCTTCAGTCCTCTCACTACCTAGACCATTATTCCCTGAACAAGCTCCAGGATGTCTAACTTCTAGAGAATGAAGGCCAAGGGAAAGGAACATATCACACTACTCCCTAACCTGGTGATGGCAAACCTATGACAAAAAATGACCTAGCCATTTTTGATGACACACGGCTGCATGCCGAGGATGAAACATTTGCTGTAGTGTAGTGTAGACACTCTGTGCACTATAGATGATAATTCTACCTATATTCATTTACCTATTTTGGTTTATTAAATACAGTTATATATTGCAATTATACATTTTTGTTATTTAGACTATAAATATCACGAAATTATGGTGTTTTTTTTTCTCGAAGAGAGACACCACCCAAGTTATGCTCAATTTTTTGGTGAATTTTGACACACCAAGCCCAAAAGGTTGCCTATCACTGCCTTAGGGAAGAGTCATTCTTAGCAAAGTTGAGATGCCCATCACTGCCCTAACCCATTAAACAGGTCATAGAGGAAGCTGTTGGACTTAGTCCTGAGACTGTTATAAATCCTTAGTTCCCCAAGTGACTGGCCATGCAAAGCTTGGGAAACCTCCTAACCCTAAGCAACCTCTCCTTCCTTCCACAACATCTCCCAAGGTGCCATTCTATTACAAAGAGAAGGGGACTTTACTGAGTTGTCCGACTAGAAGCCATTTCAGCTCTCTCTCAGAGTATCTACTATCTCTAGTATAAAATCTCTTTCAATTGTATCAACCCTAAAAGAATTTCATAATGAAAACCATTTTTCATGGGGCCATCTACAAGGGTCCTAGTAATAGAGTACATGAAAAGAGAAATTTGTTGTTGTTTTTTTTAGTTAGTTTCATATACATAGAGAGCCTTTCTTCTTCCAGGCTCCCAGTAATGTGCAAACATTATCTCATTACCCCTAATAACATCTTTTTTCAGGTAGGCAATTGACAAAATGATCTCCATTTGCAGATGGAAGACAATGTAATACAGAGAAGTCAGAAGGATATAGGTACAAATTTTGTACAATGTGTGCACTCTTGATATGATAACCTCTAAGATGGTCTTCTCCCGTTGTATTTGGATATATGTGCCCTGTACCTAGGGCAGAAAGACTGGGAGCTTTGTCCGGGGGTGCTAAATTAAAATTCTGCAGATGTAGGTCTTCTCTGTGGTTGTCTCTTGCTTCTTGGTCGAAAAGAGAAATTTGTGATGGAGGACCGCCAGTGGGAACTTGGATAGAATGTCCTAAGCAATACAACGTTCCCCTCAATGCTTAAGGAGGTTGTGGTCGTGGTTTGTGGCAGGCTTAAAAACAAGTCCCGGAAATCTGATCCTCACCTCTTTCCTTTCAGCACAAAGGAAGTCTAAGGTTTCCTCCAGCCCTCCTAGGGACCTTGTCCTATCCTCTTGGTACCCCTGACCGAGACACGGGGCACAGGAGAGTGTGTACACACACACACACACACACACACACACACACACACACACACACACACACACACACACCAGGATGCAAATGATAAGTACGGAGCCATCACTTGTGAAGCTTGACAGAAAATAATGAGAAACACTAAATCTTTTATAAGGTCAACACTCGCCTTTCCTGAGCAGCTGTCAAACAAGAAAAGAATTTAGCGCGGAAGCCGCGAAACTTCCATCGGCTCATTAAACCCAACAGGGCCCGGGCCTGGCGTGGCGGAGCAGACGCGGGGCCCTCCGTTTTGTGTCAGTAATTTGCGGCGGAGGAGGGAAGAAGAAACAGCCAGCGCCAAAGGGGCCTAGGGGGAGGCTGGGGAATCGTTAGCGCGCCAGGAGCGGCCCCAGCTCCTAATTGGAAGCATTGGGCATTATCAACGGAGGATTTGCCTCCGTTCCCTGACAGCTCGTGGGCCCAAAATGATCGCCCACTTGTCAGTGTAAAAGACCATTAAAAACAAACCATTTTGATTTAATTGGAGGCGGTGCACTGCGGGGCCAGGTGAGGAGGCTCGTCAGCCCCGGCTGGCTGTTGCCTCTGCCTTTCTCCCTCTGTATTGATGGGGTGGTGACTCGGTGAGTGTGTGTGTGTGTGTGTGTGTGTGTGTGTGTGTGTGTGTGCGTGTGCGCGCGCGCGCGTGGGTGTGCTCCAGACTTTTTGCTTTTCAAGATCTGTCTGGGAAAGAGGGAGTAGGAGAGAAAAAGATCCTTCAGTCACCGCGAGAGCGGTTTTCAATAGGGTTGTCAACAAATTTGATGACAAGTTAAGCGGAGAGGGAGGGGTAGTGGGTGGCTATAGTTTTGTTTTAGCTTAGTTTTCTTTCTTTCCTCTCCTTTTCAGTGCCCATATGTGATCTTGCTGGGCTGAGCATGGCCCCACTCTGTTGAAAAGAAGACTTTCTAGATGGAGGGGCTCGGGGCTTTGAGTGGCTAGTGATCCTTAGGGACGATGAAACCATTTTTACTTCCAAGTTTTGGTTGCCTTTTAAAAAAAGAAGCTCTAGATCTAACCGGCTTTGCTGGGTTTTCAGCCTTATCAAGCGCTAGAGCTGCAATTTTGCTCCTGAGGACAGGGGAAAGGGAAGTTAAAATTCAACCTCCTCCGTGAAGACTTCCACGATTACCCCATTGCCTCTGAAGCTAGAACTATCTCCCTTGTCTAATTTCCTAGCACTTTATATTCTTTTGCATTGACTAAATTTGAGGTTGTGTAATATTGGTGTGTATACATACATATCACCTGTATCAGATTATGAATACTTTTTAGAGCAGGGACCATGTCTTGTTATTATATCTTTCCCAGTATATAACACAGTACTTTGTATATAGAGATTCTAAATGAGGGCTTCTTAGCCGGGGGTCCATTTGCTTGGGTTGTTTGTTTGTTTATTATAAATTTATTTCAATATAATTTATTTCCTCCTTTGTAATCCTATCTGTTTTATTTTATTCATTTAGAAACATTATTCTAAGAGAGAGTCCACAGCCATCATCAGACTACCAAAGAGTCCAAGACCCATAACAAAAAGAAGTCGAGATACATAAAAGTATATATAAATATTTGATTAATAAATGTCTCCTGGTAAAGGGTAGTATAGTAGATCTTTATCTATTATCGACCTGTGATGCTATAAAATGGCCCTAATAATCACTGAGATCTTTTCAACCTTCTTAGATCATTTTAAGAGAGAAATGGATTGACAGAAACAGAGAGACAAATACACACGCCTGCACACACACACACACACACACAGAGTCAAGGTCTATGATTTCATGGGTGTAGGAACTCTTAGGATGGAATTTCCTCTACCAACACAGACCTTTATCCTTTTTCACTCCTACTTTTAGTCTTAAAATATTGCCTGGGGGGCACTGATATATTAAGTGACTTGCCCAAGGTCATACAGTGTGCCCTAGTTGGCACTTGCACCTGGATCCCTTGGAGAGAAGCATGGAATAGTAGATAGTGTGCTGGACCCCAAAACAGGAAGACTTGGACTCAAAAATATTTACTGGCTGTACAACTCTGGTCAAGTTGCTTAATATCTCTGCAATTCTTGCCTATAAAAGAAGAGGATTGGACTTTATGGCCTCTAAGGTCTCTTCCAAACTTAAAATATATGATTATGATCTTCCTGACTTTGGGACCATCTCTTTTTAATAGACCGGTCCCCTCCTCTTCTCCTTAAGCACATAGTCCTTGCCTTCAAAGCGTTTTGGTATCTTCCATCTGGTTTCAATAGCTTGACCTGAAGAGACTCTCAGGCATTTAGGAATATCCTGAATCTGTAAACTCTCTGAGGGCAGGGACTATGTGTTTCTTCTTACAATCCCTAATTCCCAGTTGTGAATACTTGATGAATATTAATGAGATTGATTTTGTGCCAGGGGATATACATTCAAATTCTAGCTCCATTCCTCTAGGTCCTATTTATTTATTTTTTTAAAACCCTTACCTTCCATCTTGGAGTCAATACTGTGTATTGGCTCCAAGGCAGAAGAGTGGTAAGGGTAGGCAATGGGGGTCAAGTAACTTGCCCAGGGTCACACAGCTGGGAAGTGTCTGAGGCCAGATTTGAACCTAGGTCCTCCTGTCTCTAGGCCTGGCTCTCTGAGCTACCCAGCTGCCCCCTAGGTCCTTATTTATCTTGACCAAGATATCCTCCCTTTACTCCACTCCCTCCTCCACCCCACTTTCTGGTTGGTATTCATTTTCCTCCTCTGTAAAATGAAAGGTTGGGGATGGATAACATTTGAGGTTCCTTTCAGCCCTATATCTCTGATCCCATAATCATGAGCTTCAGGCTTTGAGGAGCAGCAGTGTAATCCACTTTCCCCAGGACATAAGGTCCATGAAGAGCAAAGTCCTGTGAAATAAGACTGGACAGTATGTGGGAACCAAATCATGGAGGGCCTTAACCCCAGCCTAAAGGTTGAATTTTATCCAGTAGGCAGAGGGGATTAACTGGAGATTTGGGGGCAAGGGAATTATGACCTTAACAAGTAACATCTCTTCCCTGGGTCTCCATTTCCTTATCTATGAAATGAGGCAGTTGAACTCAATGATCTTTGGGGCTCTCTTCCATCTTTAGGTCTCTGATTCTCTGCTCTCTCAGGTAAGTTTATGCATCAGAATACTAACCCAACATCATGGTTATATCATTCATAGCTTTGCTCTTTTTTGACAAAGTCACAAATGTTAAACTACACGATGCTTGTCAGTCTCATGTCTTAGGGAAAGGGGGTGAGGGAAAGGCAGGCCACCTTTTCAAAAGAGGAAAATGTGGGTTGTTAATTTTCATGAAGGATCAGACTGGGAGCAGACATCTGATCCCTGGTGAGAAGCAGATTCCAGGGCCCTGAATTTTGCTGCTGAATTTATACAATGAGGATTCTTTAATTACTTTCCCTGGAAATTTACCTGACAGTGCTATCTCAGGTAGCGCAAGGCGGCTTTCCTGGAGAGCTGTTCATCGGTTGACAGAGTCTTTGATTTTGTGCTAGGCTGCAAATTAAGTCCTTTGCCAAGGTATCCAAACGCTGCCTCGTCAGTTGCTTATCGTGTATTCATATAGAGTATTGAACACAGACTGTTTTATCTGTTTGGGAAGCCAAGGATGTAGACAAATGTTTTCTGTCCATATCTATTGTGGTAGTTCTCTCCCCTCCTTTTTGGTAACATAAACATGGAGATTTTATTGTGGGGGATATCATTTACCTTTAAGAAGGAATAAAACATTTTATGATTCAACTGGTAGTCACTGTCCAAAAAGGCAAATGGGACTATTCTGAGCTAACTGCTCAGGTACAAGTAACAGAGGGGTTAGTGTTTTGTATATGAAGGGTCATTCTAAAAAATAGAACTACCTTGCAAAAGGTGAGGCATGTGTTCTTAGGACTATAGAGAGATAACAGGTATTTAGGGGGTTCTTAATGTGGTATCTATGGACTTGTTTTTTATTTTACAAATATATTTTAATAACTATTTCAATAAAATTGTCTCCATTGCAGTCCTCTGTATGTTGTCTTATGTATTTAAAAACATTTTTCAGAGAAGTTCCATTGATTTCAGACTGCCAATTGGACACAAAAAATCAAGAGGCGCCAAGGATACCAGATTATCCTTGGAAATGTTGTTGGAATTCTCATGCTAACAAAGAACTAATAGCAAATTAGGTGTGCATTGATTGATGAATGGTTGAACAAATCGTGGGACAGATAGATGGAATGGAATATTATTGTGCTGTGAAAAACAGCAAGTGTGAAGGATTCAGGGAATCTTGGGAAAATTGATGTAAAGTTATAGAATCAGAAGAATGATATCATCATGACTGCTTGAAAGTACAGGAAACATTACTGAAAGACATCATAATTCTGAATTACAGAGTGATCAGCTGGAACTTTTTGAGCTGTCTGGGAAGCTACTTCCCTCCTTTCAGCGGAGAGATGGTAGATTATAGGTGCAGATGAGGCATGTGTCATCAGACACTGCCAATGGATTGATTGTTTTAACTATACTTTTTAAAAATGCAAGTTCAAGTTATTGGTTGGGGGTGGAGTCATAGAGAGGTGGCATTGATGTTTAAAAAGCATCAACAAAATATATTTAAGGGGGAAAAATGCTGCCAAATCGTTAGATATCCTATAAATCTCTCTGACTTTTTTCACAAAGGCTTTTCTATCCTGGTGATGAGTGAGGGAAAGTTGTTTGTTTAATTTTATCTAAGATACATATTCTATCATAAGTAGTATGTAGTATATAATGGGTAGAAGAGAGTCAGTTTCAGAAACAAGGGGGATGTGGGTTCAAGTCCTACCTCAAATATATAGACTGTGTGATCCTAGGCAAATAACTTCAACTCAAAGTGCTCTAGGCAAACCCCTTAAGATTCTAGGGCAAGTAGGTGGCATGGTGGATAAAATCAGGTTAGGCCTGGAGTCAGAAAGTCCTGGGTTCAAATCCTTTCTCAGACACTTCCTAGCTGTGTGACCTTAGGCAAGTCACTTAATCCCCCTTGCCAAGCCTTTTCTGCTCTTCTTAGAACTGATAACAAGACAGAAGGTAAGGATTTGTTGTTGTCCTTGTTGTTTTTAAAGATTCTAGTTGCAGGACAATTGCTGATCTGCATTGATAGGTTTCCTCACTAGAAATTCTCTATGGCAATGTCACAAATTTGGACAAAATACAAATGTGCTCTATCACATTGAATTTACAGTATGGCTGGAATCATATTGGTCAGTTTAGAATAATAAGTATGGGGTATTGGGTTTGGGGTCAGGAGCCTCCTGTCCAGCCTCTAAATTTACTAGCTATATGCCCCAGGACAAATCACTTAATCTCTATAAAACTCAGGAAAATTTCCTAGGATTTATCCTGGTCATAGATGACTCTGACCTGCTTAGTGAAGGGGATTCTCACACTGTGAGTTCCCCTACACTGAAAAAAGCACAAGCCTTTAGAGCGCACAAGTATGTACTCATTTACTCATAAGTAGACTTAAGGAGAGTAAATGGGTGGGAAAAAAAATATTTAAGAGTAAATCAGAGGGCAACTGGGTAGCTCAGTGGATTGAGAGCCAGGCCTAGAGACAGGAGGTCCTAGGTTCAAATCCGGCCTCAGACCCTTCCCAGCTGTGTGACCCTGGGCAAGTCACTTGACCCCCATTGCCCACCCTTACCACTCTTCCACCTATAAGTCAATACACAGAAGTTAAGGGTTTAAAATAAAATTTAAAAAAAAATTTAAAAAAAAAAGAGTAAATCAGAGCAAAGACTACCTGGTGGGAGTAGAAATAGTAGATACTCTAGAGCAGGGGTGGGCAACGTATGGCTCTCGAGCCATATCTGGCTCTTTTGAGGGCCAGATATGGCTCTTTCTGCAGGAGCCATAAAGTCAATTTTTTTTCAGGCACTGTTAAAGGAGCGCACTGTGAGCATTGTACGGCTCTCACAAAATTACATTTTAAAAAATGTGGTGTTTATGGCTCTCACGGCCAAAAAGATTGTTGACCCCTGCTCTAGAGCCTCTGAATTGCATAGATCACAACAGTTAGGCAATATGTTTGGGAGAAAAAAAAAGATAGGTTTGGTTATGTAGCAGCATGGACTAGTGGAAAGACTTCTTCTTTGGAGTCATAGGAGCTGGGTTCGAATCCCAGTTCTGTTGCTTACTACCTGTGTGATTTTCATTGTATCACTTAAACCTTCATCCTCATTTGCAAAAAAAAATAGGTAAATCCTGTTTGAAATCTACAATCCTAGTTTTCATTTTCTGGTGATGGGAAGTCCCCAGATTCATTAACAAGAACTTTCTTCTCTATGGGGGCAAATTCAAGCAAGAAATGCCTGCGTGTATCCTTGTAGGAATGACATCATGAACAGTATTATCAACCACAGTTTTCCATGAGCTTCCAGAATACCATTCAGTTGGGCACAATTGAATTCTCCATAATGGCAGCAAGTATGACATGAAACTTACTCAGTGCTGGGATTTCTGCTGTGGCCTCAACAGTCTACTTCCTTCTGTTCCCATGATACAAAGACAGAGCTTAGGGGACACAGATGAACTGTAGAGCAAAGGCTGCACTCAGACCTGGGGTTATTTGAGGGGAAGAGCTTTCAAACAAATAAATGATTTGGAAAGGTTTGCAAGACCTTCCTTGATTGAACAGTGCTGAAGAATTTTGCAGTCTGCACTTCATTCCTATCTCTCTACTCTGGGCCAGGAAAAAGGCCATGGAGCTTGGAGTCTTGAGACCTGAGTTTGAGTTCCAGCACCAGCACTTACTAATTCTGTGATCTTAGGAAAAACCACTTCACCTCTTTAAGCCTCAGCTGCCTTCTATGCAAAATGGAGATTAAAACCTGTACTATCTAAGGGTTGCTATGAGTTCATGTACTTTGGGAATCTTAAAATATTATAAAAAATGAGAATGCTCTCCTCCAGTTTATTCTGTGAAATTTTGGAGAACAGAACTAGAAACGGTGTCAGAAGTAACAATAGTATCTAGCATTAAGCCCTGTGAGGTAGGTGCCATTATTATCTCCATTTTACAGGTGAGGAAACTGAGGCTCAATGAGGTTAAGTGACTTATCCAGGGTCACACTGCTAGCAGTATCTGAGGCCAGATTTGAACTCAGGTTTTTATGACTCTAGCCCCAGTGCTCTATCTGTTCAGCCACTAGCTGACTCAATTAGAAGGCATTTTTTGACCAAATATACAAAAGCATTCTCTAAAAAACACATCTAAGGAATTCTGTTTGACAATAGAATGAATGGACTGCCTTGAGAGCAAATGAGTTCTCAGTGACTAGAAATTTTCAAGCAGATACAGGATATTTAACTGTCAGGGATAACAGTAATAATAATAATTTCATGGTGTTGTTCAGTCATGCCTGACCCTTCATGACGCCATAGATCATAGCTATCCATGGGATTTTTTTTGCAAGAATACTGGAATGGTTTGCCATTTCCTTCTTCAGTGGATCCTACTGTCAGGCAATCAGAGGTGAAGTGACTTACCCAGGGTCACACAGGTAGAAAATGTCTGAAGCTAGATTTAAACTCAGGTCTTCCTGCCTCCAGCTCCTGCACTCTATCCTCTGAGCCATCAAGTTAGGGCTTTAAGGGTCACAAAGCACTTTAAAAATATTATCTCATTTAATCCTCACAACAACCCTGGTAGACAAATGTCATTATTATCTCCGTTTTACAGATGAGGAAACTGAGGATGAAAGTGGTTAAGTGACTTGCCCAAAGTCACCCAGCTAGTGTGTGAGGCTGGATTTTAACTGGTGTTTTTGACTTCAGGTCCACTGAGCACTCTGCTATGCTATAGCTATCTCTGGGATGTTATAGAGAGGATTCTTGTGCTGAGTAAGAGACTGGGCTAAATGCCCATTAAGTTTCTTCTAACACTAAGGTTGTAGTCTATGATTCTTTGGATTTCTCCTCCACAGCCCTTTGCCTTCTGGTAAAGCAAGGCTGGATCCTAGATCACCTAGTTGACTTCTTTTTTTAGCTGGAGGTAGTGAGGGAACCAAACTACAGTTTTAAAAAAATGACAGATTTTAAAATTCAAAATCTTAGAGTAAGTCTACAGGAATTTTGGGCTTGTGGAAGGTTTCTATACTGTTCAGTTGCTTCAGTGATGTCTGACTCTTCATGACTATACTCAGTGTTTTCTTGGCAGAGATATTGGAATGGTTTGCCATTTCCTTCTCCAGTTCATATTATGAATGAGGAAACTGAGGCAAATAGGGCTAAGTGACTTGCCCAGGGTCACACAGCTAGTATTTGAGGCCAGATTTGAACTCTTGAAAGGAGACTTCCCGACTCCAATGCTGACACTCTATTTACTGCACCACCTGGCTGCCCTTCCTGCTGAGTAATTCAGGGTAATTTGTTTCACCTTGTAGAGCTTCATGCTCTTCATTTATAAAATAGAGATTATTTATAACACTTGTACTATCTAACTCAGGTTGGTTTTTGAGGAGAATACTTTATAAACTATGAAATCCTATATAAATATGAACGTGGCTTTTTATTTCATTCATGAATCTAAATGGACTGTGCCTTTGAGCTGGTCCTGGGGAAGAATCTCCCAGGATCCCAGACCCAGGACTTTTTTGGAAGATGGGTAAAAGGGATTAAGAATTTAAGGAAGGCCAATGCCCAGAGCCCCCAGCCAGCCCCTTTTCTCCGTGTCCCTTAAACTCATCACTTAGGCAATCGCAGAATACCTATCTCCACAGTTAGCTATTACTCATGTATGATAGTGTCATCAAGGTCAGGATTCAGCCCCTGCCCCTTTGACAGCTGCCAAAAGCTGAACCACGAGTTTGGCCGAGTGAAGCTCTTCTAATTTTGTTTCTCTGTTGGAACCTGCTGCTTGCTATGTGCCATGTGATTCCTGCTTTCCTGAGCCAAACTTCATTAAGAACAGGCAAGGGAAGGCATTTAAAATCTAGTGCTGGAGCAAGGGAAAGAAAAAAAAAGTCTTCATCGAAGCAGGAAGAGCTCAAGGAAGACAGAAGGAAGAACTTCCTTTTAATGGTTGATAGATTGTGTACCTAATCACTGCTGGAGGTTATTAAACTATTCCTCAGAGATGAATTAAATAATAAAGGCTCACCAGAATTCCAAAGAAGTACCAGGTAAAGTTAGTCATTTAGCTGGCTTAAAGGATTGAGAGCCAGGCCTAGAGATGGGAGATCTTAGGTTTAAATTTGACCTCAGACGATTCCTAGCTGTGTGACCCTGGGCAAGTCACTTAACCCTTATGCCTAGCCCTTGACCATCTGTCTTAGAATTGTTACTAGGATAGAAAGTAAGGCTTAAAAATGGTTTTCTGTGTCAAATTATGTTTTTCCAAAGGTTTTCATCATAAAATTAAGTTCTATTCATAAGGGAGATGGAGGAGCTCCACTCCTACAGAGAAATCCATGTGCCTGAGTATTTCCAAACTCCACACAGTTCATTCCAAGAGCCTGGTTCTTCTTTTTCTCTTTGTTGTCTTTCAGGGTTTTCAGCTTTTCAGCCATAACCTTTCTGTCTAGATTTTTGTGCCACGGGAGAGACAAGGGAGCATAATGGAAAGAGAACTGGCAGTCAGAAAATATTGGTCTGACCTCCCATTATATGGATGAGGATGGATACCAAAGCCAGGGAAGCTGAGTCACTTGCCCAGACACAAGAAGACCTAGGCTCAAGTTCTGCCTCTGACATATCATCCTGATTGCTTGACCCTGAATAGATCTCAATACCCTAAATTTTAGAGGATGCTAAGTTGCAGAAAAGGTGCAAGTCTTCATCGGTAAAGAACGTTAATCTTTAGTGAGAACTCTTAATGTGAAAACAGACATTTGTACTGTCACCTTGTGAAAAGGTATCACCTAAAAAAAATTTGTAGCTTGGCAGTTCTGGTTTGAGGAAAACCATTTTTTAATTCTCCCCCCCACCCAATTCAATGATTTGGAAATTCCCTGAAATGGATTGATTTAGGAGCACATAGGAGCACAGTTGATGGAGAGCCAGCTCTGGAGTTGGGAGCATTTGGTTTCAAATCTGAACTCAGACACTTCCTAACTGTGTGGACTTGGACAAGTCACTTAACCCCAATTGCCTAATCCTAAGAAGTGATACTAAAACAGAAGGTAAGGTTGTAAAATAAAAGGGGGGGGCAATTATTTGTAGGGGATATTATATTTAAAGAAAGAATGTCATTCTCATCTGGATTTCTGAATCACTCTTCCCATTGTTCCTTTTAATGAATAATGTTTTGATTTTCTCCTCTGGGTCCCAATCACACTGTTCTTTGCCCTACATGAGGGGATATATCTCGATATAAAGAAATCCTCTCTTTTCTTATCCTCATCACTGGGTCAGAGATCCCTGGGAGGCTGGCAGTAGATCTGAATTTTTTCTTTCTTGGGCTTAGAGAGAATAGCTTGGGAAGTTCTCCCATCATTTGAACTGGGCAGGAGAAGATGGAATCCGAGAGAATTATCTTTTTAACAGTGAAAGCCAGAATTCTTTTTTGGGGTATATGGGGGGAGGACAGAAAGAGGATGAATAGACAGACAGGGGAGCTGCTCTCCCCCAGGGTTTAGCGGAGAGTTAACTTCCCAGCCTGTTATGATTTGTAAAAGAGCTTAGAGGTAGAAAGGAAAATCCTTTCTTAGATTCAGCAGCTTTCACTAATCAATTGAAACTCTAAATGTCACTGCTTGGGTGATTGTGCCGTCATGTTTCACCTCTTCCTATTATATCAGCGAGCTGGGCCCAGGAGACTAGAGGCAGGGTTAGTCTTCCACAGAGAGACAGAGTCAGAACCCAGGGTTCAGAGCACGAAAGCTTGTAAATCAAACTGTTAGCTTAATAGCATGTGCCATTATTCTAAACCAGTGGGGCTGAAACCAGCAGCCGGATGAAAATATAGTCTATTTGTCCATACTTTAGTGACTGAATGACTATGTAATCTCAGTAGTTGTTGGTGCTATGGAGGAGAGACAAAATTTGTTGAGGGAGAGGGGATGTACAGGAATTTGGGCTTAGGCTGGCTGCCTTGAGAGCCTTAGGCAGGTTTCCTAGTTGAAAGGGATCTAGGACCATTAGTTAAAATATTTACAGACTTCAGAATTGGACTGGAGCAAAAGTTTTAACCTGGAGTTGGTGAACTTTATTTGAGAAATATTTTGATAACTGTGTTTCAGTTATGTAATTGGATTCTTTTGTAATCTTCTGTGTTTTTAATACATTTAAAAAGATTATTCTAATTTGGATTCCATGGATATTACATGACTGCCAAAGGGATTCAATCTCACACACACACAAACACACACACACACACACACACACACACGCACGCACGCACACAAAGGATGATCCTAGCTCAAATCTTCTGGCTCTAAGGTCTCTTTTTAGCTTGAAGATTTTAAATTCAAAGACTTCTTCCAGCTTTACCATTCTGTGTTCTCAGGCACCTTCCATCTTTTTGGCATTCTGTGATTTTTTTTACTTGTAATAGCCACGGTTCAAAGGACCTTTTTAGCTCTGACATTCCATAAGTTCTATGATTCATAGAGGTGTGCGGGCAAGTAGAGAGAAGTAAGGAGAGCTCCAGAGGACAGTAGCCCCTTGGTGAATGCAGGACAATTCCCTGATTTGATTTCTGTGTCTTACTGAGGTCAAATAAAAGGAAATGGGCTTTAATTGTAGCAAATGAGAATTCAGTTAGATATGAAGAAGACACTTTTGACACTAAGGATAATCACACAGTGGAACAGGAGCCTCTGTCCTAGGAGACCTTTATAAAAAGAATAAACCATCTGGTTTGGATTGACTTGAGAGTCCTGCTGAGATCTGTCCTACAGAGGTTTATGCCAAGAGTGCTTGGAGTGGGGGATGCCTCTCATTCTGTCTTTAGGCCCAATGCCTCAGTATTACTCCTCTGTTGCCAGTAAGGTTGGTGTTTCCCAACCCAGCCCATGACATACCTAACAACCTGCCAAGAAACACTGGGATATCTGGGAATGGTGCTCATCCCACCCCACTCTGTCCAGCCACCCACTGATCCAGCCACCTGTCCATTCTATATTCATAGGATATTTAATGCTAAAAGGTACCTTAGAAATCATCTATTCAGGGGCAGCTAGGTGACTTGGTGGATGGAGAGCCAGGCCTAGAGATGGGAGGTCCTAGGTTCAAATCTGGTCTCAGACACTTCCTAGCTGTGTGACCCTGGGCAAGTCACTTGACCCCTATTGCCTAGCCCTTACTAGTCTTCTGCCTTGGAACTGTCATACTGTATTGATTCTGAGATGAAAGGTAAGGGTTTTTAAAAAATCATCTAATCCAATGGCCTTTTATACAATTTTACATTTTTTACAATTTACATATGGGGAAAACTAAGACTTACTGAGGAATCGTGACTTGTCCAAGATCACACTGCAAGTCAGCAGCCAGAATCAGGGCAAAATGGAGGAATCTTTGTAACTGGTCACAGGTTTTGTCCTACCATAAGTTCCTTACTCTTGAACACATAAACAACCCCAGAACACCTCAGCCCTTTTCTTCTCTTTCTCCATCATAATCACCTCCCATAACTTCCAGCCTTCCATTTGTGAAGGAAAGTGATGCTGAACACAGTCAGGGAGGTTCTACAAAGTGTCCATCCTATTGTGCTATAATCAACAGAAAACAATGAGTTTTTTCCCCCAAAATGCATCTGACCTGAGAAGAAAGGTCCTGACTTTTGGCCCTGGGTTTACCACCCCTGAGAGTTCCCGTTCTCACTCCTCCTTCCCTTAACACCTTTCTAGTCAGTGAACTTTTAAAAACTGCATTTCATTTTATTTTCAAATAAAGATCTGTCCTCTCTCCTTTCTACCTCTCTTCACCGCACTGAAAAAGCAAGAAAAACAAAATCCCTATTACAAGCATATGTAATGGACAAGCAAACAAATTCCTGTATCAGTTATGTCCAGGAAAAAAAGAAAAAAAAAAGATCTCCCTCCTCACTCTTAAACCCATCTTCTCTCCATCAGGAGGCAAGCAACGTTGTTTCACAATGAGTCCTCTTCTCCAGTGAAGTGGTATGTCAGAGTAACTCTAACCCTACTCACGCATTCCTACCAGTCATTACAGTTAGGGTGGATGGATGAAAAACATCTACTTTGTGTCGACTCTTGTGTAAATGCTGGGATTATAAATCCCGGGAGTGTACGTCCACTAGACTTGACTGCAGGCAATTGTAAAGGGGGGTGGGGGGGTGGGGCGATCCTAAATCCTCCCATACTCTGCCTGTACCTGGGGGCAGCGGTAGTGGTGAACGTTGGCCTGGAGTTCCCAAGAGGGATTGTTTACCCTCGGCGCATTGATCTCTCCCACCTCGGGCACAAGGGACACTCGGCTTGCGGGGTTGGGAGCTGGTGGTAGATAGAAACGTCGCCATTTAGAGACTCGCTGAGTTTTTGAGGAATCAAGTTTGCTAACTTGTGTTGACCCAACAGAATGAGCGTGCTCCCCGCGCCCCTGCCTGCCGCTTTTCTGTGTGAAAGGTGTTTAATTATTTCTGACAGAGTTCAGTTTCGACATCTGTTCATGAGGGGGGAGAGTCCATTTAGGTTATCCATCATTGTGACAGGTTTAACTTTTTTGGAAAAGATTTTTTTTCCCCTTCATAATGGGGATGGGGGATTGGGAGTGAGACGGCTGGGGGGAGGGGACTGATAAACGGGCAGAAGAGAAAAGGGATTGAGTTGGCGGAAGGCGAGTTTGGGGATAAGGAGGAAAGTGAGCTGCAGGGAGAGTACAAAGCCCCTACTGATATTTTGCGCATACAGGCAAAGCCCATACCAGTCCAGTTGAAAGAAGGAGGGGAAAAAAGGTCCTTGGGCAAACTACTTTTGGGCTAATTCGCGCTTACAATGGTAACAGAAAAGGGGGG
This sequence comes from Gracilinanus agilis, assembly GCF_016433145.1. Taxonomy (NCBI): domain Eukaryota; kingdom Metazoa; phylum Chordata; class Mammalia; order Didelphimorphia; family Didelphidae; genus Gracilinanus; species Gracilinanus agilis. Next base: position 279,030,335 of record NC_058131.1, read on the forward strand.
AGAGGGATAAATATTCCCAGGAGCCTTTGGTGTTTTGAAAGCACTCACAGTCCCCAAAGTTGGTCCCAAACGTATTTAATGGCTAAATGAATGGCAGTTGGCAGTAGGGCTGAGGGAGCTGAATTAGGTGCCAAGAAGAGGCTGTGGGAAGGAGCCTATTTGAGCTGTGGAGGCAAAACTCCCCATCTCTAGAGGTCTTTAAACATAAGACACCTTTACTATTCTGAAATGCTTTTTATAGGTGGAGTAAGCATAAGGACCGTGTTCTTAAGACCCTCTGAGCTAAGAAAATCAAAATAATGCATTTCTAGCACCCTAAGTATTGTGGCCACAAGATCACAGTGGGGGGAAAAAGCACCTGACAAGAGTCCTGGGTCCTGGTCCTGGCTTTGCCTTTCAATCTCAGTGTAGCCTTAGGCAAGTCATTTAATTTCCCTGGTTTTAGTTTCCTCAAATAGAAAACTGGGATATCTGTCAGTCTCTGCTTTGTTTTGCGATTAGGGGTGGGGAGAAGGGAAGTGGTATTGTGAAGATAAAATGAGATAATGTGCTCAAAAAAAATTTTTAATGATATACAAATGCTAGAGGTTAGCATTGCAATGTAGTTTTTGACTAAATAGGAGCCAAAAACTAGAATATCTGCATTGAAAACTTGGATTGCCTATGCTCAGATTGGATCCTATTCTGATTTTTCTCTGAGATAAAACCATTCAGAAAGAAATTACATTTTAAAAGTGGATGTTCTTTCATTTATGCATTCATTCATGCATTCAGGAATGATGAACTGAAGTTCCTACTAAGTGCAGAGGTTTGGGAAGTCTTTCTCAGGGGATAAGCAGAAGGAATATTTAATTTCTTTTGTTGGGGAGAAAAGAATCTGAAACCCTATTGAATATTGTATGCATTGCTATGTATGTGTCCCAGATCATGACTGTAAAGGGGTGGCTAGAGGGGCTTTCACAGGGGAGGACTGGGAAGGGGAAGCAACTAAAGTTGAGAGCTAGGGAAGGATTAAAGGCATTTTACTCTGGTTGAGAAAGCTATTGCCAGCCTTTTATAGCCAGAATATTCCAGATGGACCAGTTCTTCAAGATGCAGATGGAAAACCAGAGAGAAAGAGTAACGGAAAGAGGGGCCAGTGTGGAAGTCATTAAATCTGTGTGTGTGTGTGTGTGTGTGTGTGTGTGTGTGTGTGTGAGAGAGAGAGAGAGAGAGAGAGAGAGAGAGAGAGAGAGAGAGAGAGAAAGTGATTGGTAGTTTTCTTGAAAAAAAGAAAAAATTTGAGAAAGACTGAGAGACTGAAAAACGGATGGTGATATAAAGGTCTGGGGTGAGAGGAGATTTAAAGCGGCTGCTCCCCCCTTCCCCATATCTCGTGTGACTTCCACAATCTGTTCAACAGCAATCGGTCATGTTCCTTTCTTGACACTACCTGCCGCAGTGGCTCTGTGCTGACAGGCAGCTGGGGCAGATGATCACTGACATATGCTAATGGATCTGACTTAGGCAGGACATAAGAGGAATACATCAAGGTGCAGCAAAACATATTTCTCCCGTGAAACTCTGCATCTTGTTCAAGTGCATTAGCTTCAGGAAGCCACCATCCCTCTTCATTGCTTAAATTGCAGTTTAGCTCAACAGAACAGCCTTCAGTTCACAGCCCACAGTGAGAGCTGGGAAAGAATTCTTGTGTCTACCATTTCCCTAACACCAAATCAGGCTGGGAATTTTGCAACCCATGGAACCATTGCCTCGACCCCTAGATTGCCACCTTTTTCCTTCCTTTACAGAAATACCCCTGAATCTTAACTGTTACCTTACTTTTCCTGCCATTTTAACCTTCTACCAACAATTGGGTAGGGCTTGTGGGCTTCCGCAAAAAAAAACAAGAAATTTGGGTTTAATACAAGGACCCATGGGGTTTCCTTGCCTGAGTATGAAATCTAAACTATGATGCTTCTCTGGGCCAATTTCGGTGAGTTTTGTGAACTCTGAATCAAAATCCAGTGACCATGGGCTCCTACCTCCATGGAGACACTGTCAGGCAGACAGTTTAGAACAGCAACAAATGTGTGAGTTTTCCGGAAACATGACTCCAGGGCAAGGCAAAAAGCCTTCTTGACTTAAATGAACCCATCACTGTCGGGAGATTTCCCCAAGAGGTGGAATAGCAGGGCCTCCTTGTACAGACCTATCCCTTTCCAGCATTGAGTAGGCCATATTCACAGTAAGGAAGCAGTATTCATCACACAGTGGGCACTTAATGAATGCTTGTTGTTGTTGCCGTAGGGCAATTGTTTATAACTCAGTGAAAATCACACCTAGGAATGGATGAGGCAAGAAATGGCAGGTGGCATTTTGCCCTAGCTGAGCCTGGCCAAGAGAGGGAACATGCCAGAGCCATAACTAGCATGGAGCCAATGGGACTTTCCCCCAGGACGCCAACATTAGGGTAGGGCATGCTTTCTCCCTACATCAAACCCTGTCCTTGTACCTTGCCTTGTGGCATATTAGTAGCTGCCCATATTAGTAGCTGCCACCCTCAGGCACCCATTGCTATGATATTCTTTTTTGCCCCAAATTCCTGCAATTCAAGAGCTAGACCATAATCATGATCACACTTTCCTTTTTGACACTTCCCAACTAATTGTTTTTGTCCCATTTGAAATCTTTCCAGTTACCACTCTAGATCTACTGACCTTTTGAAAGTGGGGCATGTGCCAAAGAGGGTCCAGTTTCACCGGTGGTTTATACTTCCTCTGCTGACAGGTCCGAGTCTCATAAAACCTCCCAAGGGTGACCTAGGAGAAAGTAAAATAGAAAGGAATGGTGAGCCAGATGAAATAGAAAGGGTCCAGGGAAAAAAAGAAAGAAAGAAAGAAAGAAAGAAAGAAAGAAAGAAAGAAAGAAAGAAAGAAAGAAAGAAAGAAAGAAAGAAAGAAAGAAAGAAAGAAAGAA
>NC_058131.1:279033592-279066222 GCF_016433145.1 Gracilinanus agilis
AAAGGAAAGGAAAGGAAAGGAAAGGAAAGGAAAGGAAAGGAAAGGAAAGGAAAGGAAAGGAAAGGAAGGGTGAGTCAAGGTCTGAAAAATGGGAGACCAGGGTTGCAATAATTAAATTAAATCAGTGCCACTTCTCTAAAAATCAGTTTTCTTTCTGTGACACAGATGCCTCTAAATTATAGAGGAATTTTGAAACTCAGATGGAATTTGGACAACTTGAAAAAAATAAAGGCATTTGAACAAGGTAGAGGATTATTGTTATTATTATTATTACATGTTATGAAATAGATTACTCCTTAATCTCAGGAATGTTTTTTTTAAAAAAAATCCATGTTTGTTATCAGGTTAGTATCATATTTACCAAGTAACAAATAACCAAGTAACTAGCTAGGTCCTTCCTATGGAAAGGGAAGGCAAGGGACAGCCCTGACATAGCAGGTAAATATGTTCTTAGGGTGCCAAGAAAGGTCTCAGGCCCAAAGGAATATTCTACTTCAGGTCTAAACTGTATCACTTGAGCTTCCTGCTTTAGTCTAAGTCAATTAACCTTGTTTGCCTCAGTTTCCTAATCTGTAAAATAAACTGGAGAAGGAAATGGCAAACCACTCCAATATCTGCCAAGAAAACCCCAAATGGGGTCACAAAGAATTGGATCTAACTGAAACAACCAAACGGCAACAAAATACTCTCTTTTAAAAAGCCGATGACCCTGGGACAGCTTGGTGGTTCAGTGGATAGAAAACCAGGCCTGGAGACAGGAAGCACTGGGTTGAAATCAAGCCTTAGACACTTCCTTGGGCAAATAACTTGATCCCCATTTGCCTACCCCTTACCAAACTGATATTTAGTATTGATTCTAAGACAGAAGATGAAGGTTTTAATTAAAAAAAAAAAAAAGCAAATGACCCTTGGAGAGGCAAAACTTCAAGGTATTATAAGTCACACCTTAGTGCAGGGTTGAAAATAAAAGTAAAGTTTCAAAGAAGTATTTTGGTTTTTTGGGTTGGGGGTAAGAAAGATATGGTGGAAGAGAGGTGTCTGGGAAGGTCCCCCTTGCTCAGACTATATCCGCTCTCCATTAGATATTCATTGAGTTAACAAGCTCTTCTTTTAAAATGCAATTATTATCTGGGATTGTTCAAGCTTATTAATCATTCATACCTTAATGTGAATTACTTTAATCAAGTAACTAGATTATTTTCCTCTTAACACCCACTCTGAGAGAATGGAAATTTTAGTTGGGGGAAGGGAGTAGACAACTTAGAATAATGGGACACTTCAGAGGGCAAGCTTGGGTTCTAGATTTTGAACAATGAGTCAATTAGTCAGTTGAAGCTTTATTTTCAATGAATTTTCAGACCCTTTCTTTCTTTTTTTTAAAAACTCTTACCTTCTGACTCAGAATTGATAGCAAATATCAGTTCCAAGACAGAATGAATGGTAAAAGCTAAGTCACTGGGTTCAAGTGACTTGGCCATGATCACACAGCTAGAAAGTATCCGAAGCCATATTTGAACCCAGGACCTCTCTTTCCAGGCCTGGCATTACACAGAACCACTTAACTGCCCCTAGACCCTTTTATTGGTTTGTTTATTGATTTTATTTTATATGTAGAAAATTTTTGATAATTGTTTTCTGACATTTTAGGATTTAGTCTCTATCCAATCCCTTTCTAAGGGGTCTAAGTCTAAGACTCTGTATAAAAGTTGATTTGGAAGCATCTCTTTTTCTTTGTTTGACGTTTGTTAAATTCAAAATAAGGAGGAAAAAAAGTGTAATGCATTACAAAAATGTCCTGTTTCATTATTATGACATTCCTAGATTGTAATATAACATAAATGCTTGTGCTATATCATCTCTGGCCCAAATCCAGATAGCAAAGGCCTACTTATGAAAGGGGACAGGAAGGGAAAGAACATGTATTAAGTACCTGCTGTGTGACTGGGCCTTTGCAAATATTATCTCATTGGATCCTCACAACAACCCTGAGGGGTGTGTTTGTTTTTTCACTCACAAAGTGCCCTTTTTGTCCTCTTTTGACAAAGTTTAAGTGACTGAATTGCAAAGATAACATAGCTAGTAAGAAAGGCTGGATTTGAATTTAGGTCCTGATTCTGGGCCCAGGGCTCTATCCACTTCATTATAAGCTGCCACAATTTGTGAGACCACAATAAAATATATTTAGAATATTCAATATTAAAAATCACTCAGTCCATCTTTTTAACATTGTACCTGGAGAAGGCCCAGGGATAGAAAGTGGCATGCCCAAATTCACACAGCCAATTGGGGGCAAAGTTGGACTGATGGCATACTATTCCCCATCCCTCCCACACACACACACAAATTTTTTTGTATTTAAATAAATATCAACATTGTAAAAAGGAGAGAAGCTTGATGGGAGGCTGTCTCAGTGGGAGGCTAGAAAATCAGTCCTGAGCAGGTATCCATGGATTTCTAACACACTAATATGAGTAGCCATAAAATAACTGCTAATTAAAAAAACTGGGCTTTTGCCTTTGAGCAATAAAACATAGTTTGCAATGACAATCATCCCATTGAAACTGGTCATTACCACATTAACTCAACTCTTCCTTGAGCCATTAACTAATAAACTAGTCATTGGTTGCTCTAAAATGTTATTATGGTATTCCATTCTTTAATGGGCTGCCTTTTCAGACTCCTGAAATTGCTGAAGACTAACTTTAGATAGGAAAAAAAACAAAGAAGAAACAGACAGTAGACTTCTTCTCATGACGGTCAATATGTCCACTGGGGGAGATGGTCTACTCAGCTGAGCTGGCTGGGTTTTGAGACTTGAGGCTTGCTAGCTGCTGAATTTGTTATTGCTTATTTTTAGAAGCTCAGAAAATGTTCTTTGAGGACTATATTCTATTCTTACTCTGCCCAGAACATCACCTAAACACATTGCTTTTATTAGGCAATGGAGTTCTGTCTTAACTAGGCCAGGATGTGGAATCTTTCTAACCAGAAGGGGAAAGAATATGATTAAAATATCAATGAAAACATCCTAGACTATATGAATAGTAGACATGGGTCACTGATAGCTGATAGAAAAGGATTCACTTTCCCATAATGCTTTTTAGGCAAAAATGAAGGCACTGATTGGCAGGAAGTACATGGAAGAAGGAAAGTAGCCATTATAGAAGTACTGAAGGGTTTTCAGATGATGATGGTAAGGAAGAAATGAGGGCAAGTGTCCAGGGTTCCTGAGATAAGCAAGGGTAATCTTACTTCATCAGCCATCATGATCTGATGTTATTGTTGTTCAGTCACATCAGATTCTTTGTGACCACATGGACCATAATTATCCATGGAGTTTTCTTGGCAAGGATACTAGAGTGGTTTGTCATTTCCTTCTCCAGTGAATCTTTTTGTCAGGCAATCAGAGGTCAAGGGACTTGCCTAGAGTCACACAGCTAGGAAATGTCTGAGGCTAGATTTGAACTCAGGTCTTTCTAACTCCTTGCCCATTGTTCTTGACCACTGAGATAGAACTGCCCTCTGTGATGGAACCATTCAAAGGACTGCAAGGACCAGGAGATAGGTGAGATATGATGTAGCTTGTGTGCTTGTGAATGCAGAATGAGGGCTCAATCAGAATTAATAAGTGATGTTATCTGTGTTCAAAGTGCAGGCTAGACTCCTTTCTAGAAAAGAAGGGAAATATCTGAATAGCATTCCTCCCGGTTATCAGGGAATGTGAAATTCTCCTTTTAAAAATGGAAGGGGGACTCCAATAAGATGATGGATGGCAAGATACAGATGTTTTCTTCCCTAAATGCTCAACTGCACTCACGTTCCTTAGCCTTCCACTATCAATATGATGACTTTCGATTATGTGAAGTTGAGGGAATTGGCACTCTTCCTTTGATTATGGGATTTGGGTATGAATCCAGTTATTGTTCATTTCATTTGTAACAAGAGTCAGCATGACATAATGGATGGAAAATCAGTCTCAAAGTCAGAAAGACCTGGCTAGGTTCAAGCCCTACCTCTGATATATACTGACCATGTGCTCTTAGTCCAATAGCATCCTCTCAGATGCCCCAGAAACTCTCTATTATTACATGTTGCAGAATAGCTGCAAGCTTGCCTTGGGAGAGGGAATTTCTTCACTGTGAGATATCTATGCCAAAGAAATCATAGATCCAGACAAAAAAAGTTTTGAATAAATATGCTTTATGTTCATATGTTTTTCAGGAGTTTATTGTTGTAAATAATGAATGTCAACTAGGAAAGAGCTAAAAATGAACCAAATATGGATGTTTCTATGGATTAATTCTAGGTAGAAGCAAACCTGAGAGAAACTAATGTTAACAGAGAGAAGTTCCCCAAAATTTAATTTGGTTCATATGAAAAGAAGAGGGTGTTGTAGGACTCTCACTAAGGAGCCTAGGAACATCACTTCTAAGCCATGTGTTACATAAGAAATGGAAGGATCATTATTATTAATTTAAGCTAATTGGAGGGCAGATTAGTTGTAATTATTGAGAGGTCTGAATTACAGATTTTTATTTTATTTTTTTTAGAATCACAAAATAAATTTATTATATTGTAATCATTATTAAAATATTTTTTAAAAACAAGTTCATAGACTTTGGACAGCAAACCCCTAATCACAAGAAAGCTGAATTACAGAATTTTAAAAGAAAGAGAGGCAGCTAGGTAGCACACTGGATAGAGTGCTAGGCCTGGAGTCAGAAGTTCCTGGGTTCAAATCTGACCTCAAATACTTCCCAGCTACGTGACCCTGGGCAAGTCACTTAACCCCAATGGCCTGGACCTTGCCACTCTTCTGTCTTAGAATCGATAGTAAAACAGAAAGTGTTTAACAAAATAAAGAAAGAAATGCCATTTTATTACTTTCATATATGTACAATAACTTTAGCTAATAGCAACAACAACAAAGGACTAAGATCTTGCTTGGTCAGTCAGTAAGCACTTATTAAGCACTCACTAGATGCTAAGCACTGTGCTAAGTGCTGGAAATACAAAGAGTGGAGGAAAACAAAGTATGAATGATGGGGAGAATTTTGCAATGACCTACACTAAGTTCATGATGGGCTCTTTGCCCTACCATAGCCAACAATTTGTTATCTATGTTCAAAATTCAGGCTAGTCTCCTTCCTAGAAAAGAAGAGAAATACCTGAATAGCATTTTTCCAGGTTATCAGGGAATATGAAATGTTCCTTTTAAAAATGGAAGGAGGGCTCCATTGGTAAACCAAGGAAAAAAGGGATCCAAGGGTAGCTAGGTGGTGCAGTAGAGAGAGTGCTGGGCCTAGAGTTAAGAAAACATCTTTTTGAATTCAAATCCAGCCTCAGACACTTACTTACTAGTTGTGTGATTCTAGGCAAGTCACTTAGCTCTGTTTGCCTCAGGTTCCTCATCTATAAAAATGAGCTGGAGAAGGAAATGGCAAACCACTCCAATATTTCTGCCAAGAAAACCCCAAATAGGATTACAAAAAGTTGGACACAATTGAAACAACTGAACAACAAACGAGAGGACAGAAGAATCCTAACTGATATCAGGATGTTGGAGGGATTGTGACCCAGAACAGAAAAGGGGAAGAAGGGCCATTTAATTTGGAGCACAGAAATGGATATGAAGCCCTTCCTGAAGAGGAGCAAGTTAGGCTTTCTAGAGAAAAAGCCCCTGCTTGTCCTTCAAGGAATGATTATGTGAATACATCTCAAAAAGGAGATAATGGAGTAAGGCCTAGGTCCTCAACTGTTTTCAGCTCCCTTTTGTGAACTATTTTTCCCCATTAGAATTTATCTTTTTTTAAAAGTCTATTTATTTAATTAATTTAGAACATTTTTCCCTGGTTATGATTCATGTTCTTTCCCTCCTGTCCTCCCAACCCCCTCCCATAGCCAACAAGCAATTTTATTGGCTTTTACATGTGTCAGTGATCAAGACCTATTTCCATATTGTTGATATTTGCATTAGGGTGATCACTTAGAGCCCACATCCCTAAACATGTCCCCATCGACCCATGTGATCAAACAGTTGTTTTTCTTCTGTGTTTCTACTCCCACAGTTCTTTCTCTGGGTATGGATAGAGTTCTTTCTCATAAATTCCTCAAATAGAATTTATCTTCTAATGAGGGCAAGGAATGTTTTTCTTTTTGTTTTTCTATTTGTTTGTATTTATATCTTTAGCATTTAGCACTGCCTGGCTTGTGGTAAAAGTTTAATAATACTTGTCACCTTTGTAAGAAATAAAATGAATATAGAAGGATAGATTTAAAAATATTATGGTTTTAAAAGATTTATTGGTAGCCATTAGAAAAATGAAGCCATATGCCATGCTAGCTTAGGCTGTTTGAAAGACTCACCATTACCTGCCGCCACCATGCTACTTCAGGAGGAAAAAAGAGGAGATGCCAGCCTACATCAATTACATAACTGTCTACGTCATGACACAAGACAGGAAGCCAGTGAGCTCATGGGAAATGTTGTTCAAAGACCCCTAAACTTCCACAGGAAGCCAGTGGGCTCACAGGAAATTTAGTTCAGAGACTCCAAAATTTCAATAACACACCTTGCCTTGCTGTCATGGAGTGAAGTCTATGCATCCCTTCTCAAAATAATGGTTTTATATTTTTTCAAAACCATTTTCTAAGGGCTAGGCAATCAGGATGAAGTGACTTGCCCAGGATCACACAGCTAGGAAGTCTCTGGGGCTAGACTTGAACCCAGGTCCTCCTGACATCTACTGTGTTACTTAATGACCCTAAAATAATGCCTTTAAATAACTGAAGGAAATATTAAATTTAAGTTGGCCAATCAGTCAATCAACCCATAAACATTTATTAAACACCTACTATATGCTGGTATCTACTATGTGCTAAATATAGTCCTGAAGATACCAAGAAAGGGGGAAAAAACAGTTCTAGTTCTCAAGGAGATCATAGGCTAACGACGGAGACAACATGTAAGCAACTATGTACAAATAAAAGATATATGGTATAAATTGGAGATAAACAATAGAGGAAAGACTCTATTATTATTTTTATTTTTAATATTTTATTTTACTAATTACATGTAATAAGTTTTCCACATAAGTTTTCTAAAGTTCTAAGATCCAAATTGTCTCCCTCCCCCTACCCAGAGATGGTAAGCAATTTTATCTGGGTTTTACACGTATTATTATTATACAAAACCTATTTCTATATTATTCATTGTTAGAAGAGAATACTCATATAAAACCAACCCTCCAAAATAAAAACCCAAATAAACTAAAGTGAAAAATAGTATGGGAAGACACAAGTATTAAGAGAGATCAGGAAAGGCTTCTTGAAGAAGATGAAATTTTAGCTGAAATTTAAAGGAAACTAAGGAAACCAGGAGGCAGAAATAAAAAGGAATAACATTCCAGGCATGGAGAATAGCCAGTAAAAATGCCCAGAATTTGATGATGGATTGTCTTGGTTGAAGAGCAATAAGAAGGCCACTATCACTAGATCACAGGGTATGTAAGGGAGAGTAAAGTATAAGAAGACTAGAAAGATAGAGAGCCTGATGGTGAATATCGCCCAGAGGTGATAGGGAGCCACTAGAGTTTATTGAAAAGGGAGAGAGGGTGACATGGTCAGATCTGAGCATTAGGAAGATTAATTTAACAAATGGAGTGGAGAGACACTGAAGAGACAGGAAGATCAATCAATCAGAAGATGCTGGGAGGTTGAAGGGGGATTACCAGCAGTCCAGTTCCCCTTGGGGGTGGGACAATTGAGCGAAAATGGAGTGAAAAGAGCCAGAGACCCAGTAGGTTTGCAGTGGCTGGTCTGAAGTGCCATCTGCTGATTTTAATGTTTATATCATTTTCCTCAAGATTACATCAATGTTGGCATGAATTCCATTCCCACCATATATCTTATCTTTGGAAACAATGTGTTAGGTGTGTTTGACATATGTCTTGGGCTACAGTGGTGAGAATGTACAGGCCTTTTCATGGGAGACAATTTCTTCATATTTCATTCATTGTTCTTTTATATTAAGTTACTGTACCAAATCAGATCTGAAGGGGGGGGGGGAAGAATTTGGAGACTGTTCTGGCCTGTTCTTGCAGGCACCTGTGTATGGGAATCTGAGTTAGAGATTTTAAATTTTTAACATTAACTCACTAACTGCTGGTTTTTTGCTGGGCTGATTCTAGGGGAATCTATACTATAGGTCTATACTCTAGGGGGTTGTACAGGGGTTTATTTTGGGATAGAGTAGTCTGTGACTATGATAGTTCTTGCCATGAACCTGTATTGTTTTTCTGTGTCTCCTTTGAGCTGAATAAGGGTATTAATTGTAATAGTTTCAATGCAAGTGAATGTCACTGTAAAAAGAATCACCTAGGGGAAACTGAGTGTAGAATTTCCATCCTCCTGACAACCTGCCGTGCTGGATTGTCAGAGCTTGTGAGAAGCCTTGCTAAACATCACAGCCTAGATGGCTTCCAGCAAGAAGATACAATCAATCAATTGTAGTAGTCCAGGCTTAAGATGATGAGGGTCTGCACCAGGGTGGTGGCAGTGTCAGAAGAGAGAAGGTGACATGTATAAGAGGTGTTATAAGGATAAAAATCAACAGGAGTTGGCAATGGATTGGCTATGGAGGTAAAAAAGAGAGAGGAATCAAGGCTGTAAGACTGGATGACTAAGCAGATGGTGGTGGCCTCGATAAAAATAGGGAAATTCAGAACTGGGGAGGGTTTGGGGAAAAAGAAAATGAATTCAGTTGCAGACATATTGAGTTTAAGATGGCTATAGAACATTCAGTTCAAGATGTCTAATAAGTAGTTGAAAATGCAAGTCTGGAGGTCAAGAGAGAGGTTAGATCTGAGAATCATCAACATAGAGATGATCATTGAAACCACGTGAAATCATATGCAGGAAGAGGAGAAGAGGGTCCAGGACAGAGTCTTAGGGGGATACCTACCTTCAGAAAGAACAACCTGCATGAAAATCCAACAAGGGAAACTGAGAAGTCTGAAAGTTGGCAAAGGTGGTGTTTTCACCACTACTTCCAAAGAGATAGGCAAACATGGGAAGTATCCAGTTGGTTAAGAAGATGATGTCAAAGAAAAGAATTTGGATTTCATTAAAATATGGGAGTAATAGGCTCTTGACCAGAGATGAAGTGCGCTTTACAAGGAAGGGCTGGTAATCATGTATTTGACTAGTCTTACAAATCTAATCAAGAGCTTTAAATTAGAACAGAAAGAGCAGGGAGAAAATTGCCCATGTCATTATCATGTCACATACCAAAGAAGGTAACTATAAGGTAGGAAAGAAAAGTGGCAGTCGAGATCCTCAGAAATTCTCTGGAGAAAAAAAAACAAGAAATGAGCCAATAACAAAATGCCTGGCATCAGATGTCCATAAATAAATAAATGTTCACAATGAGTTGCAAGTAAGGTAAACTAAAGAAACACGTAGTATTATGCCAAAATTATACAGGGGAAGTCAGCCCAGGAAGTATGAGAAACTCTCAGGATTGAAATTCTGAAAATATAAATGAAAATAATTACAATGAAGAAGAATGAAAGAAGCTCATACAGAAATACAGGAAACTCATGGACCAGCTTGGATTTTCTTTTTTTTTTTTTTCCTTTTTTTTGTTTCTGTTTTCATATAATTTTAATTTTATTTTTTAGAAAAAAATTTTCCCATAATTACATGATTCATGTTCTTACTCTTCCCCCCCTCAACATCAACCCTCTCCTCCCCACCCCACCCCCCATAGCCTACGCACATTTCCACTGGTTTCTTCATGTATCATCAATCAAGACCTATTTCCATATTATTGATAGTTGTACTAGGGTGGTTGTTTAGAGTTTACTTCCCAAATCATGTTTGCATCAACCCATGTGTAAAATAAATAATTTCGATTGCATTAAATTAAAAAGGTTTTGTACAAACAAAAATAATGCAACCAAAATCAGATGGAAATAACAAACTGGGGAAAAAATCTTTATAACAAAAAACTCTGACAAAGGTCTAATTATTCAAAATATACAAGGAGCTAAATCAATTGTACAAAAAAATCTAGTCATTCCCCAATCGATAAATGGGCAAGGGACATGTATAGGCAATTTTCAGATAAAGAAATCAAAACTATCAATAAGCACATGAGGAAGTATTCTAAATCTCTAATAATTAGAGAAATGCAAATCAAAACAACTCTGAGGTATCACCTCACACCTAACAGATTGACCAACTTGGATTTTAAAAGAACATGTGCGAAAACCAGAAGGTAACAAATATGAATGGGCAGGTAGGTGGTGAAATGGATAGAGTTTGGAAAACCCGAGTTTAAATCTGGCCTCAGACAGACACCTACTAGCCAGGTGACCCTGGACAAATCACTTAATCCTATTTGTCTCAGTTTCCTCATCTTTTTTTTTAAACCCTTAACTTCTGTGCATTGGCTCTTAGGTGGAAGAGTGGTAAGGGTGGGCAATGGGGGTTAAGTGACTTGCCCAAGGTCACACAACTGGGAAGTGTCTAAGGTTGAATTTGAACCTAGGACCTCCTGTCTCCAGGCCTGACTCTCAATCCACTGAGCTCCCCAGCTGCCCCTAGTTTCCTCATCTTTAAAGTGAGATGGAGACGAAAATGGCAAGCTTCTAGTATTTTTGCCAAGAAAACTCCAAATGGTATCACAAAGAATTAGACATGAATGAAAAATAGCTAACAAGAACAAAAGGGAATTACAGAACAATCTTGCAAGAATAATATGAGAACAAGCTGGACCTGGCAAGGAGGGCAAAGATCAACAAAACTTATTTTCATATTATTCTAGGGAAAGGAAAAGTCTCTAAGAAGGAAGAGTACTAAAGTATGGGATACATGGATGACAAAAAGAGATTGCTTCTGGTTGGGGTTTTTCCCCCTGCCAAGGAGAATTATCTGGCTTAAAAAGGTCAGAACAACAACAAAAAAACTAATAAGAAATTTGTTAATCAAAATAAGGAGAGGGATAGTAAGAAAACCACTGGCGGCCCAGACAAACTCCATTCTAGGGTAGTAAAAAACCTAGTGGACGTGATTATTGAGTGACTGACAATGATTTGAATGAGCATGGGAATTAGGACAAATGCCTTAGAACTGGAGAGAGGTTCATGTTCCAATGGTTTTTTTAAGGGAAGGAAATGAGAACATAGTCTGTAAACTACAGGCCAGAGTTCTTAACTTTGATTGTCAACAACATATTATTAAAAAGATGGTAAGGTGACAGCCAGAAAAGAAAGTAGCAATTACTTCAGGAAGAACAGGTCAAGTTGTGTGTGCCAAGCTAATCTCATTTCCCTTTTTGATAGGATTATTGGAGTAACAAAGCAGGGGAATTCTGCCTAGTTTACATGATTTATTTTAGCAAAAAGTTTTGCCAAGTCTCATATTCTTGTGGACAAGATGGAAAGACTTGGCTTATACAATGGTAGCATTAGGTACCATTTCTAATTCAGTGTCAGTTTGATGGCATGAAGGCTAAGGTCTTCATAGAATGTTCCAGGGATCTGTGGTTGGCCCTGTGTTACTTTACAATTTTATTAATAAAGGCTTTGGATAGAGGAATAGTGGCATGTTTAATCAAATTTGAAGACAACACAGCGCCGAAAAGAATAACTAATACAATGGACAAAATCAGGATCCAAAAAAAAAAGATCCTGAGCCTAGAATGAGGAATCAATTCTGGTAAGACAAAATTTTACAGGGACAAATGTTAAATCTTATTCTTGGGTTCAAGAGATCACAAATACAATATGGGAGAGGCATTTAATGATGTCCATAGAAGTTTGTCTGAAAAAAGCTAGAGATTTTAGTGAGCTGTAAGGTCAGTATGAGATCTTAGGTTGCATTGAGAGAAGCAAAGTGGTCTTTTAGTTTGAGCTGTAGCAAGAGGATGTGCAGGCAGCAATGTATTCCTCTGCATTTAGTCCTCTCATGCCAGCTCTCTGCCCTCCAGCTCCACCACTGGCATCCTCTGTAAGCATCACAGAACATCACAGACTTCACCAAGGACTTCCTGGCTAGGAGCACTGCCTCTGCTATCTCCAAGTCCACAAGAGAGTCAAATGACTCCTGCAGGGCAGCATGCAAGTAAATTAATTGCTACTGATAAGCAATATAAGAGTGAGATGAATTGTATAGTCTTAATTCCAAAGGAACAAGGAATGTTTTCCTTCTGTGAGGTAACCCAGCAAATACTAGATATTTCCCTACCCAGGATTTTCACTTTACCTTTAAGGATAAGTAAGCAGCTGGCCTCACACACTTTCTCACTGTGTGACCCTGGGCAAGTCACTTAATCCCCATTGTGTAGCCCTTACCACTCTTCTGCCTTGGAACTGACACAGTCTTGATTCTAAGACAGAAGATGAGGGTTTAAAAAAAAAAAAAGGATAAATAAGGAAGGGAGCAGCTAGATGGATCCGTGGATTAAGATATAGGCCTAGAGATGGGAGGTCCTGGGTTCAAATTTGGCCTCAAACATTTCCTAGCTATATGGTTCTGGGCAAGTAAATCACTTAAACTCCATAGCCTAGCCCTTACCATTCTTTTGCCTCAGAGCCAATACATAGTATTGATTCTAAGATGGAAAATAAGAGTTAAAAAAATAATAAATAAAAAGGTGATTTTTGAAGGAGTGGCCAAGCACGTAGTTTTGGAAATATTTTGCTGGTATTCATGCTTCTGGTGTTGCAGCTGGAATTACTTCTCTCAGCCTTGCCTACCCCTTGGATTTTTTTGAGAACTTGCTCGGTAACTAATGTTGGAGAGTCTGCATGGAGAGAGAATTCAAAGGCCTGGGAGACTGCCTTATGGAAATGATCAAGTCTGATGAGCTTTGTGGCTTGTATCAAGGCTTCCATGTCTCAGTGTAAGAGAAACCTACTTTGGAATCTATGATAAAGCAAAAGGCATGCTCCCAGAACCCAAGAACCCTCATATTGTGGTGAGCTAGATGACTGCCCAAACAGTAACCGCTGTGATGGGCATGGTCTCCTGCTTCTTTTGACACTGTAAGGCAGCAAATGATGAGGCAATCTAGGTGTGAAGGAGCTGATAGCAGATACAATGGGACAAGGGCCTACTGGAAGAAGGTTGCCAAAGACAAGCACAGCACAGTTTTCTTCAAGGGTGCTTGATCCAGGTTACTTAAGACACACGGGCAGAGTTTTCATGCTTGCCCAGTATGACAAATTGAAGAGGGTAGTTTAAATATATCCCAACTGAAAATGGAAATAGTGAATACAGAGCATGTAGAATGTGTAACCAAACTCAGCATTTTGGATGACTGCCCTTCAAGGGAGAAATTCCTGTTGTCTTTTTATCCAAGCCATATCATGTATGTAGAGGATCTAGGAAAAATTCTTGGCAAAAGATGAAAAGACTCATTTATTGTGATCTGTTAGACACACAATGGAATTGATGGTTTGATATATTGATTCCACTGGCTTTAGGAAAGTAACAGTTACCATGGACCAAAGGGAGCAGATCAACTTAGACCATCTGGTTTAAACACTAGTCAGTAAACTGTAAATTTGGTTTAAGTTTTTTTTTAAATCATGCCTCCTATTGTACTTAAGCACTATAATATACTATTTTGCACAGCTGAATATTTGGCAGTTATGTTGATATATGTTGGGCATTCTGCTATAAAACAATAAGTACACCGAATACTCTAAGACTCCTGATATAATAATGGGTTTATCCAACATCGTTTGGTTGTGGTGGGTTTGGGGGTTCATGTGTCTAATAAAAGTACTGAATTTATATTAATCATGATAATACAAAATGGGTGCTGCATTTGGTATATACAGAGAACATATGTTAAGATTTATTGAAAATAAATTGTATGACCTGCCTAATGTCCTAAGCAATGTTAGGTTTATGTAAAGAATTTTCCCTTTCTACCTCTCCTGAGCTATACAGATTCTTTTATGCTACAATTCAGAAATGCATTCCACCCAGTATCTTTTATAGACAGAGACAACAAGGATCAGAACAATGAAATGATTCATCTATGGTTACGTGGCAAATAAATAACAGAGCCAGAACTGGAGCTCAGATCCAGCACTTTCAGCATCCTGCAGAAGATCTCAATCCTCCGTGAAAGGCTTTGTAACACAAAGAGTATTATGTAACAAATAGTTACATTCCTGTAATGAAACTCTATACAAAATTAAAATTATTTAGTGGTTTATAGTGGAAAAATAGTGGCAGCTAGGTGGTGCAGTGGATAGAGTGCCAAGCTGAAGACAGAAAGACTCATCTTCCTGAGTTCAAATATGACCTCACTTTGTAGCTATATGACCCTGGACAAGTTACTTGACCCATTTGCCTCAGTTTCCTAAGCTTATTTCTGGGGACCACATTTTAGAAATGATATTGGCAAACTAAAGAGTGTCTAGAGAAGGGCAACCAGGATGTTGAAAGACTTCAAGATCATGGCATATGAAGATTAGTTGATGGAACTAAGAATATGTTGTCTGGAGAAAAGAAGATTTAGGGAAAATAAGATCAAAAAGAAAATATTTTTGTTTCATTGTTTTTTCAGTTGCCAACTCTTCATGACTCCGTCTGTGGTTTTCTTGATAAAGATATTAGAGTGATTTGCCATTTCCTTCTGTAACTCATTTTATAGCTGAGGAAATGGAGGCAAATAGAGTAAAGTGACTAACCCAGGGTCACACAATATCTGAGGTAGGGTTTAAGCTCAGAAAGATGAATTCTTCTGTCTCTAGGGACAGCATTCTACTCACTGTATCATCTAGCTGCCCCCAAAAGGACAAGGTAGCTTTCTTCAAATATGTAAAACTCTCTTGCAGAACAGGGTTTAGACTTATATGACTTTGTCCTAGAAGGAAAGAAGGAACAATGTGTGGGAGTTTGCAGAAAGACAAACTTAGTTTTGATTTAAGGAAAAATTTCCTAACAATTAGAACGATCTCAAAATTAAGTGGGTTGCTTCTAATGGAAGTGGGTTTCTTCCCTCAAAAGTCTTTAAGGAGAGTGGAGCTAAGATGACAAAGAAGGTACACAGATCCACCTAATCTCTACCAAATTACCTATCCCCCGAAAACATAATATAATGTCTCAAAATGAATTCTAGAGCAGTATAATCCACAAAAAGATGAGGTGAAATAATTTTTCAGTCCAAAACAACTTAGAAGAATGGCATGAAGATCTAGTGCATGGGGTGGAAATAGAACACAAAGTAGCAAGCCAAAGCAGGCTGACCTACCATGTGGTAACAAGCCTTGGGTGTAAGGGAGTGTCCAACAACTACTCAGAAAGAGATTACAAGGGACCCCTTTGTTGGTTCTGGGTACAAGACTCTTGCACATTGCCCAGACACAGAACCAGGTTACATTCCAGGGGCACAGTCTCAGGGTGAGGAGGAGCATTAGTATACACCCATACTTTGTGGCTGCAGAGGAGCAGGGGACTCTGGTCAGAGTTCCAAGGCAGAAAAGAATACTTGTGGTTATTCACAGACTAGAGCACACAGATCAGGAGAGTATTAAACATACTTCTCCTTAAATCATACCACCTTAGAAGAACTGAAAATTTATAGAGTCCCAGAGCTAGCTCTAGAGGTAGCTGCACAAAGAATCTGAAGCCCAGAGCAGTGCTCCCTTTACCACATGTACAAAGACTACCTTTTAACGGGTTTTTTAAATTAAAATAAAAAGGCTGGAAAATGAACAAGCAATAAAGAAACTCAACATAGAAAGTTATTTTGGTGACCGGGAAGACAAAAACACAAACTTAGAAGTCAACAAAGTCAATACTTTGGCATCCAAAGACTAAAAGAAAAATATGAATTTTTGAGCCCAAAAAGAATTAATGGAAAAGCTCAAAAAGGATTTTGAAAATCAAATAAAAAAGGTAAAAGAAAAATTGGGGAAAGAAATGAGAGTAATACTAAGAAATCATGAAAAAAAAGAGTCAACAGCTTGGTAAAGGAGGCACAAAAAATAGTGAAAAAATTAAGATATTAAAAACCAAAATAGGATAGTTGGTAAAAGGTACAAAAATCCAATGAAGAGAAGAACTTCTTAAAAAGCAGAATTGGCCAAATGGAAAAATATATAGAAAAATGCAGTGAAGAGAACTTCTTAAAAGGCAGAATTGGCCATATGAAAAAAGAGTTACAAAAATTTACTGAGGAAAAAAAAACTATTAAAAAGTAGAATTGACTGAATGGAAAAAGAGTTAACAAAAGATCAATCAAGAAAATCAAGTCTTAAAAATTAGAATCAGGCAAGTGGAAGCTAATGACTCCATGAAATAGTCATAGTCAAAAGAATGAAAAAATAGAAGTGTGAAATATTTCATTAGAAAAACAATTAACCTGAAAAATAAATCCAGTAGTGATCATCTAAGAATTATTAGACTACCTGAAAGCCATGACCAAAAAAAAATTAGACATCATTTTTTAAGAAATTATCAAGGAAAACTGCCATCATATTCTAGAACCAGAGGACAAAATAGAAATTGAAAGAATGTACCAATCACCTCCTGAAAGAGATCCCAAAAGGATAACTCCTAGGAATATTATAGCCAAATTCCAGAACTCCCAGGTAAAGGAGAAAATGTTGTAAGCAGCTAAAAAGAAACAATTCAAATATCAAGGAGCCATAGTCACAATAACACAAGCTCTAGCAGCTTCTGCATTAAAGAATCATAGGACCTAGAATAGGATATTCCAGAGGTCAAAGGAGGTAGGACTTCAACCAAGAACCACTTACCCAGCAAAAACTGAGTATAATCCTTCAGGAGAGGAAATGGGTATTCAATGAAATAGAAGATTTTCAAACATTCCTGATGAAAAGACCAAAGATGAATGGAAAATTTGACACTCAAATACAAGATTCAAGAGAAGCATAAAAAGGTAAATATGAAAGAGAACTCAAAAGACATTCAGAAAGATTAAATTGTTTACATGCCAAATAGAGAGATGATTCTTGTAACTCCTAAGAACTTTATCATTATTAGGGCAGTTAGGAGGAATATACATAGACAGAGGGTAAATGTATGAGTTGAATATAACAGGATGATATCAAAAAATAAAATTAAGTCATGAGAAAGATGAATGTTTTGGGAGGAAAGAGAAGGAAAAAATAGAATGGTACAAATTATCTCGCATAAAAGAAGCATGAAAGAACTTCTACAGTGGAGGGCAAGATGAAGGGAGGTGAGGAAGGGAGCACATGAACCTTACTATCATTGGAATTGGTTCAATGAGGGAAAAACATACACAATCAATTGGGTTTAGAAGTCTATCTTACCCTACAGGAAAGTAGGAAAGGAAGGGGATAAAAGAAGGAGGATAGAAAAGAGGGCAAATTGGGGCAGGTTGTGGCCAGAAACTAAACAAGGGGAAATAGAATGGAGAGTAATACATAGTCATCATAATGGTAAAAAAAAATTTATAAGTCTCTCTAATGTAAGTCTCATTTCTTAAATACATAGAGAAATGAGTGGAATGTATAAGAATACGTATTATTCTGCAATTGATAAATGGTTAAAGGATACAAACAGGCAGTTCTCAGACAAATTAATTAAAGCTCTCTATCGTCAAGCAAAAAAAATACTCTGAGTCACTGTTAATTAGAGAAATACAAATTAAAACAACTCTAAGGTACCATCCCACACTTACCAGATCAGCTATTATGACAGAAAAGGAAAATGACAAAATTTAGAGGGGATGTGGGAAAATTGAAATACTAATACACTCTTGGGGGAGTTGCAAACAGATTCAACCATTCTGGAGACCATTTTGGACCTATGCCCCAAAAGCTATAAAACAGTACGTACCCTTTGACCCTGTAATATCATTACTAGGTTTGTTTCCCCAAGAGATGAAAAACAAAAAGGAGAAGGATCTAAATGTACAAAAAAATTTCAAGCAGCTCTCTTTGAGGGGGGCAAAAAATTGGAAAGTGAGGGGATACCTATCAATTGTGGAATAGCTGAGTAAGTTATAATATATGATTGTAATGGAATACTATTGTGCTATAAGAAACAACAAATAGGAACTAGAAAGACTTGTATGAATTGAAGCAGAGTGAAATGAGCAGAACCAGGAGAATATTGTAAATAATGATCGGAATGCTGTATAAGGTACAACTGTGAATGACTTAACTGTTCTCAACAATACAGTGATCCAAAACAATCCCAAAGGTCTCATGATAAAAAAAATGTCATCTGCTTCCAGAGAAGAAATTGATGGAGTCTGAATAGACCAAAGCAATTTTTTTCATTTCTTTCTTATTTGTTTTTAGTTCAAGATTCCTTTCACAAAAAGATTAATTTGGAAAAATGTTTTCTATGATTGCATATATAAAATTTATGAGATTGCTTACCATATTGGGATATGGGGGTGGGGGGAGGAGAGAATTTGAAACTCAAAATTCTTTTTTAAATGTTAGAAACTGTCCTTACATGTAATTTGAGGGGGAATTGTTTTTTTAAGTCTTCAAATAAAAGCTGTAAAGCCACTTGTTGGGTATTCAATAAGAGATTCATGTTTGATGGGACTAGACAGCCTCCGAGATCTTTCTCAACTATGAGATACAGAGATTCTATAAACCCAATGCTAATTAAATCTTTTCTGGTAGATTGATATGATAAACAGATTTGAAACAATGTCATCTGAGGAATTATGGACATTTAGCCTAGAGAAAAGAAGACTGGGGAATAGAGGGAAGGTATTGCCTTCAATTGTTTGAAGAGTTTTCACAGGGAAGATGAAACTTATTCTGCTTGACCACATTGGGCAGAAATAGTACTTATGGACAAAAATAATAGCATAATAGCTAGACAGATATCAGCTAGATATTACTTATGAATAAAAATAATAGCTAGATAGAGATCAGCTATATATAAAGAGAAACTTATTTAAAAATTAGAATTGTTAAAAATCATTAGTTGGGCCTGAAGATGGGAGGTCTTTCATTCAAGTGTGGCCTCAGACACTTTCTAGCTAAGTGATTCTGAGCAAGTCATTTAACCCCAATTGCCTTGCCTTTACCTTTCTTCTGCCTTGGAACTGATACGTAGTGTCAATTCAAAGCAGAAGGTAAGGTTTTGGTGTTTTTTTTTAATGACTGTCTCAGAAGATAGGAGGTTCATGTCTCTTGACATATTTAATTGGTGGTAAAATAACCCATTTGTTGAGAATATTGTCTGGAAGGGACTCATTTTCAGGTAGCAATTGGACTAGATGAATTCCAAGGTCTCTCCCAACTCTGAGGTTTCACATTTCTTTGAAAAAGCTCTCTCTCTCCTGGTAGAATGAAAACTCTTTGAGAGCAGAAAACTTGTTTTGTTTTGTCATTATACCCACACCAAGTAACACACAATAAATGCTTTTTGAATTGAACTGAAATTCTCTCCTTCCCCGAATGTCTCACCATATTTGTACCTTCTCAAGGCACTAACTGTATTTTAAATTTTGTTATAATTGTTTGGGAATTTGTCTTATTTGCCACTTATAGGCTATAAGCTTCAGCAAGACTGAACTGACTCATTTCACCTTTGTATTCCTAGGGCCTAGGACAATGCATAGTACTGTAAGGGGGAAAAGGGGTTTTATGGGTTCAATATATTAAAAGATGGTCACCAAAGGATTGAACTATTATCAATCCTCAATTAAGAATAATCTGAAGTCAAAATTGACTTTTATGGAAGTTTATTTACAATTAAGGAGGAAATAAGGAAATAAGAATCCAACCCAGTAAGTAATTTACTAAGATCCTCTAATTAATCTAGGTAGATCTTAACCCTCAGCTGAGAGTCAGAGGGCCAGAGGCCTGGAGGTGAATGAAGCAAAACTTCATTCACAGAGTCTTATTAAAAAAAGTTTCTTAAGAGAAGCTCAGGAAGATTCAGTCAGTCTTTAAACTCACCACATGGTAGGGGCAGCTGGGTAGCTCAGTGGATTGAGAGCCAGGCCTAGAGACAAGAGGTCCTAGGTTCAAATCTGGCCTCAGACACTTCTCAGTTGTGTGACCCTGGGCAAGTCATTTGACCCCCATATTGCCTACCCTTACCACTCTTCTACCTTGGAGCCAATACACAGTATTGACTCCAAGATGGAAGGTAAGGGTTAAAAATAAATAGATAGATAGATAGATAGATAGATAGACAGATAGATAGATAAACTCGCCATGTGGAATACAAAGAAGATATTTAAAGCAGTCTCACCAGGGTCTCAGCATTCTAACACTCCTCAATGAACCAGAAGAGGTCCTCTTCAACGGAAGACCTCTTACTCACTCAACTCCCTCTAGCACCTGTGAGTTAGGACCTCCCAGAATTTGGAGGTGTTCTCACCTTTGGTGATTAAATCTAAAGATGGGCAGTGTAGACTTAATCTAATTATCACAGTACATAGTGGGTCCTTAATAAATGCTTGATAAAGTGAATGGATGCTAGCAGTTCATTTCTATAATGAACAGATAAGAATGAGTTGTTATCTGCAGCATCCTATTTGCGACACATATTGAATGTTGTTCCATAAAGATCTTGATATGATTTGTTCTCTTTAGTAGGTTAAACAGTCCTCTGAAAATTTAATTAATTTCATAAATACTTCCTCAGAAAGTACAAAAGTGGGGTAGCTGAGTAGCAAATTGGATCAAGTTCTAGGCCTGGAGTCAGGAGGACCAGGGTTCAAATCTGACCTCAGACAGTTCCTAGTTGTGTAATCCTAGGTGTGTCATTTAACTCCATTTGCCTATATATGCATATGTGTATAGACACACACACACACACACACACACACATATATATATATGAAAGAGAGAAACGAAGAAGAAAGGGAGGGAATAAGGAAGGGAGGGAGGATGAGAGAAAGGAAGGAAGAGAGGAAGGAAGGGAGGAAGGAAGGAAGGGAAGAAGGAAGGAAGGGAGAGAGGAAGGAAGGAAGGGAAGAGGAAGAGAGGGAGGGAGGAAGGAAGGGAGGGAAGGAACAAAGAAGGGAAGAAGGAAGGAAGGAAGGGAGGAAGGAAAGAAGCAAGGAAACAAGAAAGGAAGGAAGCAAGGAAGCAAGGAAGGAATCTCTACCCTAGTAGACCCTAGGTCAAGTGGATTTAGCATTTCTTTGACCATCAGTCTTTCTTTGATGACCAGAAGACCTTTCAGCAAATAGGAGGATACCAAAATGTAAGCTCCTTGAGAGTAGGAATTGTTTTGTTCTTTGTATTTGTATCCCCAGGCTGGGACAGTAGGAGGCACTTAATAAATGTTTGCTGACATCATTCTGAACATCAATTAGCATTGTATTTTTTTTTAATCCTTTTTTTAAAACCCTTAACTTCTGTGTATTGGCTCCTAGGTGGAAGAGTGGTAAGGGTGGGCAATGGGGATCAAGTGACTTGCCCAGGGTCACACAGCTAGGAAGTGTCTGAGGCCAGATTTGAACCTAGGACCTCTTGTCTCTAGGCCTGACTCTCAATCCACTGAGCTACCCAGCTGCCCCCAATTAGCATTGTATTTTAACGGAGTGTAGAAGTTGGGTATAAAAAGCTGAAACAAGACTCAAATAATGCCTTCAAAGACCTTAAAAATAAGTAGGGAGGAAAAGGCATTCATAAATAATTACAATACAAAGCATATTATGATACTACATAAGATAGGGCTTGGAACTGGAAGGAACCTTATTATAACATGACAAAAGAATAGTTTTTGGAGTATTAGGTCATCAAAGAAATAGAGATGACCCTTCCCCCCAACAAAAACTGGTATCATAAGAGCTTGAATGAGCGTCTTGCCTCTCTTGAATAACAGTGTCATGAACAGGCTAGTATGAACAACAAAAACAACAACAATATATGACAGCACAAATGCCCCCAAAAGTTTAGATTCAAAGGTGATTTCCAGCTTTACCTTGTGTTTTTTCTCCATTTTAATGGCTTTTTGAGCTGCTTTTTGTTCCTGTACCCATAGCTGCTGGTACTTGTGTTGCATCAGATCAAAGAAGGGTGTGGAAGGCCTAGAATAAAGAGCCCAAACATGATTTAGGAGGAAAAAAAAACACTAAACGTTGAGTCTTTCTACCCCACCTCTGTTTATATGATGACTAACAGGAGTTAAGAAACCACATAGGCAGGACAGCCTCACTACAAGCTCTTTGAAGGCATCTATTAAATGCTGGTCATACCCATTCCCATGATCTCCTTCTGTGCTATTGCTGTTCAGTCATTCAGTCATATCCTATTCTTCATGACTCCATGGACCATAGCTATCTAGGCAGTTTTTTTTACAAAGGCACTAGAGTGCTTTGTCATTTTGGATATTTTAGAGGGTTAGTTTGTAGATGGTTTCTATTGGTGACCAACAATGCATGGAATTAAAGACCTAGATCTGGAAGGAATGTCAAGGGGTCATCTAGTTTAACCCCACTCCTTTTGTAGATGAGGAAATGGAGATACATAACTTAGCCAAGTCCACACCGTAAGCCCCAGAGTCTGGATTTAAGGGGAGGGCCTCCGACTCCAGGAGTAGTTTTCTTCCCATGGAACTATACTGCCTGCTGACAAAGAGAATTCTTAATAGCGGAGAAATGGGGAAAATGGATGAATGTTTTTGACTTGATGTAGGCTCACCAGACATCTAACTACACTGGTACTAGACAGTGTATAGGCCAAAGAATACTGCTTTTGAGAGGGACAGCATGGTGTCCCAGAAAGGGTATCAGAATAGGGTTTATGGTACCTGACTTCTAGTTTCAGTTCTGCCATGAACTAGTAGTGGGACTCTAGGTAAGTCATTTAAACTTACTGTGTTTCATTTTGTTCATCTGCAAAAGAAGGATAATAATTTCTTCCCTAACTATTTCCCAAAGGAAATACGCTAGGTAAAATTGTTTTGAATAATCATAGAGTACAACACAAATGTACCACCAATGATATAGATAGATAAGGAACCACAAGATCAGATGAACCTCTAGGAGGCTTTTAGAAATGTAACTAGTGGCCTGTGGAGCAGCCCACCCATCTGAAGTAGAGAGCAATAGAAATGTGTTATTAAGCTCCTTGGCCCAGCCTTCCACCTAGTTATATTATTTGGAGAATCTCTGGCTTGTTTCCTACCAATACCATCCAGTAGCCTGGTATCATGGTCATTTTCCCTGCATTTCAGGTAGAGGCCACCTCAATCTCAGGGAAGAATATTAAGTGCAGAGTAGTTAGCTACACTCCCTCTTACATGCTCATCTAGTTCTTGGTCAGTCCCTAGGGCTACAAGTTTAAATCCTACATTTCTAAACCAAACTTTATGAAAGGATCCTCCTTGACTCTCACTTCCCACCCCCAGAAATTCATTCTTTAGGACCCCGACAATCCCCTTCTTCTTTTGTGAATGTCTAATCTCTAAGAATAGGTAGATTATTTTTTAGACAGCTTTTAGAAATCTGATCTCATCCTTAAAATCTGCTATTGAAGAAAACCAATTAGTGATTTGCCTCCTTCCAATCCCTTTCTCCATCCCTCTGGTTCTATTCTCTTCTTTTGATGGTGAATGGTCTCAAATATCTCCTCAGTCTCTATGAGTGAAGACTAGAATGTTGGGACAAATCTCTAATACGACAAAATGTAGGGACAAATGGTGATGCAGTGGATAGAGTGCCTGGCCTGGTGTCAGGAAGACCTGAGTTCAATTCCAGCCTCTAACACTTATTAGCTCTGTGAACTCATGCAAGTCAGTGTTTGCCTCAGTTTCCTCATCTGTAAATGAGCTGGAGAACAAAATGGTAAACCACTCCAGTACCTTTGCCTAGAAAAACCTAAATGGGATCATGTAGTCAGACATATTTAAAACAATTGAACAACAGGAAAGAGATAGATATTGTTTCCCACTTAGTGGTTTCAAAAGATCAACCTCACAAATGCAGAATGAGGGAAAGATCTAATGCTGTCCACAGCAATTGGTCTTAAAAAAAAAAAAAACAACAGGCAATTTTGGAGGATTGTAAGTTCAGTAAAAGATCTTAGATTACAATGAGAGGGATAATGTCCAGGACTAGGGAACTGTATAGAGCCACTGTACTTTTCCAGGTCAGACCACTAGTGGTATTCATTTATGGCTGCCACATTTCAGGAATGACATAGATGAGCTAAAAAAAATATCCTGAGGAGGTCAACCAGCATAGTGAAGACCCTCAAGATCATGGCATTATGTGTATTAGTTTATGGAACTGGAGATATTTAGCCTAGAGAAGAAAAGACTTAGGGAAAACAAGATTGAGAGAACAAGACAGCTATTTTTAAATATTCAAAGTTTCCTGGGACTGAGGCTATCTAGACCCACAGCTGAATTTGAGCAATAAACACTGGGTCTTGGGGAACAGAAGACCACCTTGAGATTGTCTTCTCTCCTACCATTACCATCCTGGCTAGGGATTCTCTTTGGTAGGAGTATGCCTCCCTTTGGGAAGCTGTTTTGCCTTCCCTGGGCTGCCAGGCTTTCAGCAGGATGCCACCCGAATTGAGAGCAACCACGAGCTTTGAAATGCCACTCATGACCAGATGATCTTTTTATAGTGGAGGCAGAAGCCAGCAGTGCGTCTACAAATAGTGGCTCTTTTGTTTTCTGGTTCCTTCACCCCTGTGGTGACTTTTATTACTTAATTATTACACACCCCATGCTTCAGAACAGCCTAATTTATAGTCGTGTTTTCTAATGATACCAGAGGCATAATCTAGCAATATCTACCCCGAGAGGCCATTCATATCAGAAGAGCTCTTTCAACACCTCCTCCCTTCCCCTTCACTGCATATATATCACAGGCAGCCAGGCCAGCCTCTGCTGTTCTCTGTGTTCCTCCAGCAGCTGGCTCTGACCATTTACAACAGGCCAGTCCCACAGCTTTCTTCCTTTCCCATCTAGTGGTCACCCTCCCAGAAAGATTCGTGCTCCCCTCCCCCGTTTCAAAGCCAGGGAAAGGATTTGGGGGTAGCATTTACCAATGGACCTAGCCAATGGCATGAGTCAAAGCCTTAATCCAATGCAACCATCTATCCCCACCAGTTTGGACTAATTGGCCGGGGAGGGGTTTGGGAAGATATTTATTATTAAAGTAAATTAAGTCTGAATCTTAGAATTCTTTTCAAAGCAATACAGTTAGAATGCTTGCAAGTATGATACACATTATAAATGAAACTATGTGCACATTAAGAAAATCGGGTAAGTGAAATGAAAAACAGATAATTGATGACTATCGTATGGTACAAAATGGCACAACTTAAACAGTAAAAGTCCTTTAAGCCACATGGACCCTGGAGTTAAAAGCCTGTTCTGGGATTTCTTGAAGCAATCGCATCTAGACTACTTATGAAGGGAGATTCAACAGTTTGGTTTTTTCCCCAAACATTGAATGAAACACTGGATCTGAAAAAAAAAAAAAAAAAAAAAAAGCAATAGAACACTTGCTACATAAATCTGCTCCACACTCACCCATTTAGAAGTTGGAGAGCATCCAGAGGAATGCTGACCAGGATGGTACAGGGCCATAAAATCATGATACATGAAGGGATCAGAGGTTTTTAGCTTAAAGGAGAGAAGACAAGGAAGGAGGGAGGGAGATGAGGAACAGTTACCTGCCTTTGAGTGAGCTCTTATGTGGGAGAAGGATAAGACTGTTCAGAGGGTAGAACTCTGTAGGAAAAATGAGAGAAAATTACAGAAAGGCTGAAAGAAAAAACTTCCTAATAGAGTTCTCCCATACTAGAATGGGCTGCTTCTAGTGGAATTTTCCTCACTAGAGGTCTTCAAGATATATGTAGATAATGGTCCACTGAGGGTCTCAGGTTCAACTGCGTAGAACCATTAAAACTTGCAAAGGAAGAAACTCGTTGGAACTTTTTCTTCAGGAAGAACAATATACCCTGGGTTGGTCTGTTCTATATTTTCTTGTTATAGATATGTGAAAAACTCCTGGTGTGGGCTTTACATCCATCAATCACAACTACTAAGCTAGTAGCTAAGAGCTAGGGACTTGTACTGATAAGTCCAGTGTAACATGGTAGCAGAAGCCAAATCTGAACTTGACTCCAAGTCCAACACAGTGGTGTATCCACTAAGCTTTGCTTCACCTCTATTGAGGTTTTACTGTAGCTATAATCAGGGTCCATCAGAGAGGTTACTTTCCCTCGAGCTGCCCTTCCAGCTTCCTTCTACCACAACTCGATGCTCCCCAAACTCTTTGACCACTCTAGTCTCTCCAGTTAGTGAAGAAAGTGATCTGGTAAAACTGATTCACTCTGAGACATCAGGGAATTCCTGGGCCATTCCTTATAAGAGCACAGTATTTTCACTGTTAAAGACAATAAGAGAAAGAACAATGCTCAAGTGAAAGGAATGAATCAGTAATGGTAAAATCCAAATACCAGTGAGAGAAATACCTTTGGGGAGACCAGACTTTTTAATGTCCCTTAATTCATATTGTCTAGCTGATCCCTAGTCTTGAATATAGCATAGTGATTTCTCTGTTATACACTATGAAGACAGGTATTTCTGCCATTCAGATATGGTATTCAATAATCAAAGTATTTGCCTTACCCAACTAAATGGGTTTTTTTTAACCCTTACCTTCTGTCTTACAATCAATACTGTGTATTGGTTCCAAGGCAGACGTGCAGTAAAGGCTAGGCAATGGGGGTCAAGTGACTTGCCCAGGGACACACAGCTAGATAGAAAGTGTCTGAGGCCAAATTTGAACCCAGGGCCTCCTATCTCTGGGTCTGATTCTCAATCCACTGAGCCACCCAGCTGCCCCCTAAATGAGATTCTTTTTTTAAATAATAATTAGAGAGGCAGCTAAGAACAGTGGATAGAACACCAGGCTGGAGTCTGGAGGCCATGGGTTCAAATTTGGCCTCAGAAACTTCCTAGTAGTGTGACCCTAAGCAAGTCATTTAAACCTAATTGACTACCCATCGACAGTCTTCCATCTTAAAATTTATACTAAGTCAGAAAGTAAGGGTCTAAAATAATAATTAGAGCTAAGTACAATAAAATAGACTCAACAACAATGGACCATGTCTTTTTCTATGACTAAGAATTTTCAGGGTTTTGGTCTTAATTCTGAATATGCTTAGCATTGGGTCTAAGATGTACCTAGAACAGGGTCTTGCATTTAACAGATCTTCATTACATATTTAGTGAATGAATGGTGTGCAAATATGTAGGTGATAAATCAATCATTTAATCAGAAAGTATTAAGCACTGCTTACATACCAGGCACCATTTTGGGGATAAGATATCAACCAGTTGCTAAGCAAAACAGCAAGCATTTAAGCACCTACTATGTGCCAGCACCAAGATAAGTGCTGAAGATACAAAAAAAATAGTTCCTGCTTCCAAGGAATCCATAGTTAAATAGGATAAACAACAAGGGGGAAGAGTATATACAAACAAAATATGTAAAGGGTAAATCAAGGGTAGTCTCAGAGACAAGACGCTAGCATTAAAGAGGAGCAGAAAAGGCTTCTTGCAGAAAGTGGGACATTAGCTGAGGCTTGAAGGAAGGAAGCTAGGAGGCAATTGATTGGCTATGGGATGAAAGGAGAGAGTATGAGGAATCACACATCCAATTCAAGATGTCTAAAAGTGAGTTGGAAATGTGAGGCCAGAGGTGGGGGAGAGAGGTCAGATAGATCTAAGAGGCATTTGCATAATTATAAATATTGTATAATTGTATATTTGTATCATTGTATAATTGAAACTAATGAGGCCACCAAGTGAAATAGTATAGAGCAGAGGCAGGGGGGTGGCTCAGTGGATAAAGAAAGCCAGACCCAGAGACAGAAGGTCCTTGATTCAAATTTGGTCTCAGACACTTCCTAGTTGTGTGACTTTGGGCAAGTCATTTAACCCCAATGGCCTAGCCCTTACTGCTCATCTGCCTTGAAATCAATACTTAGTATCTATTCTAAGAGAGAAGGTAATGGTTTAAAAAAAAAAAGAAATAGTATTGAGGGAAAAGAAAAGGGGGCTCTGGACACAATCTTGGGAGATTCCCACCGTTTGTAGACATGATATGAATAAAAATCCAGCAAAAAATACAGAGACGGAAGGGTCAGATAAAAGAAAAGAGACATGACATGAAAACCTAAAGAGAAAAGAATTAACATAAAGAAGATGATCAATAGTGTCTGGTTTCCCACTAGATAAACCTCATCACATCCTGGAAGAGTACTGCAGCCACAGAGTTCATTCCTCAGAAGTATCCTCTGGGAGGCAGCAGGGTGGCTCAGTGGATTGAGAGACGGAGGTCCTGGATTCAAATTTGACCTCAGATACTTCCCAACTGTATGATCCTGGGCAAGTCACTTAACCTCCATTGCCTAGTTCTGCTTTGGAACCATTACACAGTCCTGACTCTACGATAGTTGATAAGACTTTAAAAAAAAATTACTCTCTATTCCTGGGGACCCATCCTCTGCCTGGGACAGCTCCTCCCAGAAGGACCATTTAAGGATAATGCCTAGGTTTATCCAGATGCATTCTTTCAGATTTCCTCATCATGCCCTGCATGATAGGAAGAAATACTGAATTTGAGGTGCCTATGGGACATTCAGTTCAAGAAGTGTTTGATGATAAAGGACTGTAACTTGGGAGAAAAAATAGAGCTGGATGCATAAATCTAGGGGACGTCTACTTGAACATGATATTTGAAGCCAGGAGAGCTGATAAGATCACCAAAAGGGTCTAGAGAAAAGATAGAAGACATCCTAGGATGGAGCCTTGAGAGTATGCAGACACACAAGCTATGGGGGACATGGACGATCATCCACAAAAAGAAACCAAGAAGGAAAAGAATGAGGAAAGGTAGTATCATAAAAATCTCAAGGAGAAAGACTATTCAGGAAGAAAGGTCTTCAGTGGTGTCAAATGTTGTAAAAGGATGAAGAATGAGGAAAGGCCACTGGAATTGACAATTAAGAGATCACAATTAACTTTGGAGAGAGTGATTTCAGTTGTCCTAGAGTAGTCTATACAAACTATTTTGTTTGACTCTCCTTTTCTTTATAAAGCTTTTCAGTGGCTATTTTTGCAGATATATTTAAAAATCATACGGATTTTTTTTCTTGAATGTAAATGCAGTTCTGTATTATAAAATGAATATCTTTTCCATCCAGATTGAATGATTTTGCCACAGGCTCAGAGCCCCTATGGTAATAATTATAAGCATAATTTCTATACTTTATTCTGAGTAGCTGAAATCACTTCACATATAAGATCTTAATTATTTATTCTCACTGAATGAGAAAGGGTAGTGGGGGGGAATGCTCTAGCTGGGGAAGCTGAAGCCCAGAGAGGTCAAGTAACTTGCCCAAGGTTACACAGCAATTCAGTAGCAAAGTCTGCGCCATCACCCCTGAGGCTATACTGTCTCTCCTTGATAATTTGAGATACTTTGTGAATATGAATGAGCTTTCAGACTGGGCTAACTAGATACCACATAACCAAGACTGTCTAGCAAACAAATTTCAAAGCAGAAAACAAAATTCAAGCATCCCAACTCCCCATACCTTCCCTAATGACTCCACTACATGGCATCTTTTCATTTTAATACAAAATATGAGATTTACAATACTAGGCACCCTCAAAACCCTTAAAAATAATGTGTTTTTCCCCCCAGCACTCAAAGATTTCTAAGCTCCAGGAAGGAGATTCAGAGAAGATTTAAGTTTTTCCTTAGGGGAGGTGACAAAGGATACAAGTTCTGATATGCAGGAGAAGTAAGAAGAACCACAGCCGGTCAAGTACCTAGAGCAAATTCATCTTAGTCTCAGATTCAGAGGGGAGACGTCACCTTTCAGGCTCCTATGCCACCCAGGAGAAGTCAGCTGGGCTGGGAAAAGTTGTGTGAAAAGGTCATAGGGACATGGAATAGGGTAAAAGCCCCCATTATAGACTACAGGACTCCTCTGGGATAGGGATAGATAAAGGAAAGGCGTTTGTCTCCTAAATATCTAATAGCTGAATCCTAGGGGAAGGAGAGGTGAAGAGGAGACTCCCAGCAGAGAAGACCTGAAGAAGTCAGACAAAGGTTCTGGGTGAGAGCTAGGAAACACATTAGGCATCAAAGGTCATAAGGGAGTTGGAGGTGAAGGGGGGGGGAGGTTTCCAGCCCTCTACAATAGCATCTAGAGGTTGGGGTGGTCTAGGGACTAGATTCAGCCTAGGAAGGGGCTAATTCCCTAAGAAAGTTAAGTAAAGAAGAGGAATACCCTTGATACAGAGAATCCATCTCCACTATAAAAAGGACCTTTATTTAAACAACTCAAAAATTTTGCTTGAAAAGTGGAATTAATAAGATCAGTAGCATTTCACCTTTAGATATAACAATAACTAGATTTAAATGCCTAGGGTCTACTACAAAGAAAACCCCAAAGTTCAATCTTAATTTTTTTAAATTTCAAATTATTAACCTGGTAGACATCAACATAGATAAACATGTTCATATACGAAGGGAAAGAGATTATATGTGGAACCATGATTCTATTATGTAAAGTTTCATTATTTAAAAGTATATATTAAGGGGCAGCTGGGTAGCTCAGTGGATTAAGAGACAGGCCTAGAGATGGGAGGTCCTAGATTCAAATCTGGCCTCAGATACTTCCTAGCTGTGTGACCCTGGGCAAGTCACTTAACCCCCTTTGCCTAGCCCTTACCACTCTTCTACCTTGGAGCCAATACACAGTATCGACTCCAAGACGGAAGGTAAGGGTTTAAAAAAAAAGTATATATTAAATTTGACACAGTAGTACCAACACTGCCCTACCCTTCTGTAGCCCCATTTGAACTTCCTACAAAGGGATACTTTTGTGGAGATTGGCCCTGACAAAAAAGCAGGCCAGGCTAAGAGGCAGGGGATCTCCCAAGCCCTGTGGCTCCTTGAGGGCTTTAAGTCTCTAAAATAAATGTAAAGAATATAGTTATTTGCCTAAAGTCTGGATTTAGAGAGCTTTCTGAGAGTTGTTAACTTGGACCTTAGAGGGATGTCCATTGAAGTTGAGGGCTAAAGGACCTGACACCTCTCTCTGCTCATGAATTAGTTGACAAATGTTTCTTGAACTGGCACTAAGGACAGGTAATGAGACCTGGTTCCTGCCTTCAGGATGCTCGAATTTCAACAGAGGAAAGAGCACATAACTAACTATAATCGTGCAAGATATGATAAATGCCCAGTGAACTGGACAGGCAATAATAAGTGCTAAAAGAGTTCAGAGGAAGAGCACCAGCCTCAGTGATGAAGAAGACTTTCTTTGGAGTAACTAGTACTTGAGCAGGCTCTGAAGGATGAAGAGGATTAAGATAGAGATAATGGGCATTTTAAGGGGAGAAACCAACTTTAGCAAATGCAGGGAAGTACAAGACCTGTTTAGGAGGAAATGAGTAGACATTTTTGCCTAGGATAAATATCACATTTGAGAAGTACTGCGTGGAAAAGTAGATTAAGGCCACTGGGTGGAAAGAGTGTGTAGAAGAATAAGGAAGATAGACTGGGGCCAGATTGAAGAAAGTCTCATTTGCTGGGTTGAGGAGTTTAGAAGTATAGGCAGAGGAGAGCCCTTGGCAGTTTTGGAGAATGAGGAAGAGGATGTTAAAAGTAGGATTTAGGATGGCTAATCTGGTGGCCAAGACTGATCAAATTGACAGAGGGAGAGTAAAACTTGTAAAGGAGAGAATATATGCCCTTGGTGAGAAAAACATTCAGGGTGTCCCAATCTTTAATAGCTTAAAACTGCAACGGGACTTTGAGACTTCCTATATTATATGAGAATAAGTTGGGAGAAATATGACTGACTCCAGCCGTAAGAAAAGAATGGGTCTGTCACCAAGCTTGTTCATCTCTGCTTAGCCTAGTCAGCGGGTACTAAAAAAAAAAAAAAAAAAAAGTATCCTTTGGGGGGGGAAGATTAATAATCATCACTATGATGGCTCCTCATTATATAGCATTTTGTGATTATTAAAAAAAAAACTTCATGTTTTCGATCCTCCCACAATAGTACTATCAGATTCTAAAGTAGTAATATCCCCATTTTACAGATGGAGAAATTTAGAGAAAGAAATTTACTTCCCTGAGATCACAAAGCCAGGAAGCAGCCAAACGTGGGTCGCCTAATAGAATATAAATCCCTTAAGGGCAGGGACCGTTTCCTTCATTGTATTTTTATCACCACCTTCTGGCATAGTGCCTGGTGCCTGGTAGATGCTTAATAAATGCTGATTGATTGATTGATTCTGAATCTAAGCCCAGGGCTCTTTCTACTATACTCAGCTGTTTTATCATCATTGAACCTCTCTTTCCCTTCCACAGTCTGGTTCAGCAAACACATTTTGTCTTTTCATACTTCCTAATGAACCACTTCCTTTGGATTATTCAGACAGCAGCCACTCCAAGGGATTGGGAGTGAGTTGTTGGCCCCGGTGTAGACCTGCATTTAAAAGCCAAATGCCTACCACGTCTACGCTTCCCCACCTGCGGATTTGGATTCCCTAAATGCACTTTGGACCGTTATATAATTCCGGCAGTTTTCTCTAAGCCCTAATGAATTAGGGGTAGGAGGGGGGTGGGGGGC
>NC_058131.1:279066299-279080281 GCF_016433145.1 Gracilinanus agilis
GGGGTGGGGGGCAAGGGGCGGGGGGAGTTCTGTGTTGTTGTTTCCGCTGTGTCTTAGGCAGGGAATTGCGTTTGCTTATGGATCTGTAAGTCGTTTCCATCAGTAATGACAGGGCTCCTGCTAACAGCTTATACAAATTATTTGCTGATAACCTGGCAGGAACCTTTCAGGAAGGAAACTTGGTGCCCTGATGAGCCCAGTCACAACAAAACTGTGTCAAGACTGAGTCTAATATGGTGAAAAATGAAGAAAAAAAATGAAAATGAGCTCCAACTTGTTGTCGGCCTTCGAGAAACTTCAAATTAGTTCAATCAAATCCATCTTCACTGCTTTGCAATTGATACCCCAGACCAGGGGTTGATCTAAAATGAAGGCACCGGGGACATGCAAGAGAAATGGAAATTATCATTTGCAAACATTAGGCTGACACTTTGTGCGTGTGTGTGGTTGAGACCTGACAGCTCTGATTTGTGGGCTCCATTCCTCTCTGCCAAATAGTGCTCTGTTGAGATTAGAGGGGGCTCCTTTTATGGCAGCCCATCTTCATCCTCGCTGCTCATTAAAACTTTGTGGAGCAGGAGAACTTGGCGGAAGATAGGAAGGCGTTGGAACCTTCTGAGGGACTTTGGTACACATTTGTTGAAAGGTGTTTGAGAAGGGAGCCTTGGGTCTGACAAACCGGATTTTAGTACGGCTCTCCATTCACAGCGGGCTAAAATAATTGGTCATCAGTGACTACTAATTCGGTTTCGTAGCCAGAGGCAATTTTTTTCTTTCTGGAAAATCAATGACAGCACAGAGGTCTGTTCAACGTGATTCAGCTCAAGACGGGTCCTTATTTAGCTCTTGATGCTCCTTCCACCGGAGACAGCTATTTTGTTAAAATTAAATTAAAATCCATCTCTTCTGTGCCATTGGAATGGAGGGGCCAGGCAGGGCCACTGCTCCCTTCCGAGGGGGGTGGGAGAGGGGCTTGCACCGTCTCTTCGGCAACCACCGAGGCTCTGAAAGTGGTCTGTTGCGTCCCATGCCGAACCGTACTTTGGAGGGGTGAAAAGGATAAATTGATGAATGGCATGAGTTTCTCTCAACATACCTAAATCAAAAACAGCCTCACGAGGAGTGCCCTGTAGGGGTAATTTGACAAAAGAGGCTAGCCCTGTTTTCCTGAAATCGGTGTTCACTGCAAAAATAAGAGATTTTGACATGTATTTGGAGGACTTTGACCCAGGGTGCTCTGACTCCAGGTCATCCCTCCCAAGGAAGTCTCTTTCATGGAACATTGGCTTTAGAGTCAGATGATCTGGGTCAAGTCCCAGGACTTTGAATTACTTCCTCTTTGATGTCAGATAAGCCATTTAGCCTCTGGAGGCATCAGTTTCCTCATCTGCAAAATGAAATGGTTGGACTAGATGAATTTGAAGAGCATATGAATATCTGTAAATCTATGCCCTGGTAACATCAAAACTAAAAAGAAAGGCCCTAGATATTCCAAAATACTCGTAGCAGTACTGGAAATCAAGTGGGTGCCCATCTATTGAAGAATAACTAGCCAAATTGTAGTAGGTGACTGGCATGAAATGTTATTGAGACTTATGAAATGAATACATCAGAGAAACACGGAAAGACTTGGGTGAACTGATAAAGAGTAAAGTCAGAGGGGCAGTGAGGTGGCTCAGTGGATAGAGTGCCAGGCTTAGTGACAGGAAGTCCTGGGTTCAAAAATAGTCTCAGGTACTTCCTAGCTGTGTGATCCTGGGAAAGTCACTTCATCCCAATTGCCTAGCCTTTATCGCTCTTCTGTCTTGCAACCAGTACTTAGTATTGATTCTAAGAGGGAAGGGAAGGATAGGATTTAAAAACAACAACAACAACAAAAAAAAAAAAACAACAGTAAAGAACTAGGAAAAAGATGCTAAAGGATTCTAGTAATAGAAAGTATAATAAAAGTAATTATAATAACCAAGCATAGCCCAGGAGAAGGGATGTGGAAATGTACTTTACTCCTTTTGTTTGAGAGGTAGAGGGTACTGTGGGAGTAAAAGGTTGTATATGTTGTCTGTCACAGTCACTGTGCCTGTTTTTCTTTGTCACAAATCACTAGAGAGAAGGGCATAACATACCCAGGAAGGACTGTGATTTAAAAACAAAAGACCTCAGTAAAACTCTAAAAAGAGAAGAAACATATTGTGTTAGGGTATGCCTATATGTGTGCTTCACACATAGTAGGGATGTAACTTATGTAGAAATGAATGGGTGTCAACAAGTTCCTGGGGGGGGGGGAGGGTGCGGGTTTGTCCTTGTCCATTGTCACTTCCACAAGGTGGATGCTTAATAAGAGATTGTCCATCAAGTGAAGTCAACAAGTAATTAGTAGAACACCTAGTATGTGTCCAGAATTGTCTGGTGATTTTCCTTCTCTGCCTCTGACTTCGTGCCTAATTGACAGGATACACACGATGCCAAAATAACCAGTTAATTCACACCAAAAGAAGAGTCAACAACTCACTGGCTCCTTTTGGCATAAGTATCATATCGGGAAGAGCAACAATACTATCATGGATTTCAATGGCATTTCTCTTCACAGAGATTTTCATTATTAATTCGCTATAAATAATTTATTAATCAGAGGCAGCGAGGTGGTGCAACGGACAGAGTGCTGGAAAGAGTCAAAAAGCCTTGAGTTTAAATTCACCCTCAGATACTTACTAGCTGTGTGACTCTGGGCAAGTCATTTAACCTCCAGTCTGCCTTAACTGTGAAATAGGGATAATAGAAAAGTGCTTGGCACAGTACCTAGCATGTAGTTGATACTAAACTTGTTAAAAGCTCATTGATCTTAACAAAATCTCCCCAAACTAGTTAGAAACCAGTCTTTTCGCTCCTATTTTAAAGAAAGAGAAGCCAAGTCCTTTACAAGTTAAGTAACCAACCCAAGGTTATGGTGAAAATAAATATCTGAGTCAAGCATTTGAAGTCTCCAGACTTCCAGGGTACTTGTCAATCCACTAAACAGCCTTTTGTCTTTTGATTAGATCCTTTGGGCACAGTTCCTGTCTCAAAGATGGTAGAAGCAGTTCCCTTAGGAACAGAAGAATATGTTGCAATTTCATAATAAAGAAGATGCTAATGCTTGGGCCATATTTTTCTTAGGGCTCTAGCTCTACACCTGTGGAAGAAGTTCTGGATAACACCATCTCTCCTCCATCGATTATAGGTGCTACCAAGTGGGAAGAGTTGGGAGTCTGTCCCCCATTTATTTTTTCTCTGTCTAGGCCAGCAGGAATGGGGGATGGGGAAGGAGGTAGACCAGTGAGTGGGCTTCACAGACAGGTACAGCCTACTCCTTCACTTTCTCCTTAATTGTTCCCTTCTGGCCAGGGGGCCTGTCTGTTTTAACAAGACCAGGAGTGAGAAGGGGGTGTTAATTGAGGCACTTAGCCACTCTCACCAGTGTGGCTGTTGTAGCTAATTAGGGAAGGGGGGCCTCTGGGCTTTCAGTTATTTTTTTTAATTGTTTGTGGATTGAGCATAAAAGCTAATGACAGAGGAGGGACAGAAGAGATCCGAGCAAATTCCAGACTTCTAAATTCATCTAAGAGGTCATTTGCAATTTGTTAACATTTTTCACCAGGGTGAATTCAATTAGCAGTTCTCACGGAGAGTTGGAGCCCAAGGCAGGCAGGGCAAGGGGATCTGGGCCAATTTGCTCCTAAGAAGCTTCTGCCAGTTATCCAAGGATGGGTGCACTCATAGCTTCATAGTCTCCTAAATAGGCTACTTGACAAACCTGCCAGTCACAGAAAAGGTAATTTTCCAGTAATGCTGCCTTAAACTCCCCTTCAGCTCACTGAAGGAAAATTGGAGCAAAGCCCCAAAGAAAATGACCAGAAGTATTTCTCTTTATATATATTTCTTCCCCCTAGGATTCTGCTGCTCCTGGGAATGTGGAGAGGAAAATGTCCAGTGGAGATGAGGCTCTAAGGTAGGATCTTGGGCTTCTTCCCAGTCTACTTTCCCCTTAGAAATCTGGTGTGCAGAGTGTACAGAATAGTGTATGAGCACTAAACTAAGCTTTGGGGAGGGAAGGTTCTTGTTTCAGCTCTGCCATTAATTTACCGTAAGACCATGGATATGTCCCTTCTCTACTCTGGGCTTAAATTTCCTCAGGGAGAGGGTTAGTCTAGAAACTGTAAGGATTGATATCAGTCAGGAGTGCTTAGCCTCCCCCGCCCTTTTTTTTTTTTTTTTTGGTATCACAGACCCATTTAGCTGTCCAATGAAAACTATGATCCCCTTCTCAGAATAATGTGTTTTTAAAATTCATAATTGATGAAAATCTTCAAATTCACTTTGCAAAGAAAGAAAATAAGAATGTTTTTTTTTTCCATGCAAGATCACAGACTCCCTGAAATCTCTCTATGCATCCCAGGTTAAGAACTCATGGAGATCCTCCAGAGAAAAGACTTTTGGAGTCAGATGGATGCAGATCAGAGTAAACTATCTTTCACTTCAGTGTATTTAAAGTTTTACTTTGGGGTTTTAGTTTTGTAGGAGTGTGGGTTTACAACAATGACCAATATGCAAGTGTGTTTTGCATGATAATACATGTATGGCCCAGATCAATTTGCTAAAAATCTCCGAGTGAGATGGTTTGGATCTTATAATTTTGGAAAACACATGTTGAAAATTATTATTACATGTAACTGGAAAAATATCTTGGAATTTAAAGAAAGAACTCATGGAAATGTTCATTAAGGCTCCTTCCACTTCTTTTTTTTTAACTCTACTTTCTGTCTTTGAATTGATACTAAGTTTTGGTTCCAAGGCAGAAGAGCAATAAGGACTAGACAATGGGTTAAGTGACTCACCTAGGGTTATACAGCTAGGAAGTATCTGAGGCCATATTTGAACCCAGGTCTTCCCAGGTCTAGGTCTGGCTCTTAATAATCCACTGAGCCATGTAACTGCTCTCTTCCTTCCACTTTTAACACTGTATATACTAAATTTCTCCATTCTCACATCTCCTCCATTTCAAATATGCTGTGTTCTAATATTCCTTTAAACTCTGACACTATGTTCTAAGATCTCTCTGATAGTCTTTGACTCTTTGGGCTCTCTTAAAAATTATTAATAAAGTATTAAATGTATATACAAATAAAATCCCTGATCCTCTCCCTGTCTCTATCCCTAACCCTAAAATGAGTAAATCTAATAGGTATCATAAAGAGCAACTCTAGGTCTGAAAAAGCTTGTGCAAGGTTTCTGGGGAAATATATGCCGTTAGAATGAGTGTTCCTCTGGAACAGAATTTGGTAAACATCTCCCTAACTGCCTAAGGAAGGAGCTCATCATAAGTTGGTCTCACATATAAAACATTCCCTAGCATCCAACCTTCAATGACAACAAGGTGCCACTGTAGAAGATTCCATAAGGCAATAAATACCTTGTGTCAGTGATGGGTGGTACCGAAACCATGGAGTTGTACCTGAAATATGCCCCACTGATATTACATTACTTTCAGGCTGTTACTGCCATTGCCACCACTCAGATTATTTAGTAGATCATTTTCAAAGAAAAAAAATCCACAAGAAGCTTCCTCAGAGCATGCAAAAATTACCAATGTTTGCTTAAGAAGCTAAAAGAAAAATCCCATGGCAAACAAATTTGATATCTATTTGTATGTATATATGTATATTTATATATCTCAGATGTGTATGTAGAGAATTGACCAGGGGAGTTCCATAATCAACTTGATTTTTAAAAGATGGTGAGCCTCTATTTGTAACTTTGAATTTAATTATTTGTATTGCATTAATTTATTTGTATTGTATATCATGTAATATATTAATGAATTTGTAATTAATGAAGGAAAGTGGACTATATTTAATCAATTAAATAGTGAAAAACAATCCAGTCAATAGAAGAAAGACTAATTAAAACACATGCACACACTTTTATAAGCTGGCATGTTAATTGACCTGTTTGGTCAAGATGACAGCAAATTATAAAAATATTTTGAGATTCATGCCTAATATGAGGGTACAAGGCAGAAATAACAAGAATCAGAATACAATCTTAGTCCATCCAAATCTCCAAAAAAACAACATTTGGATAGGTCTGTGATTTCATCAGGGCTGATGCTTCCACTACTAATGCAGACCTCGGTTCCTCTAAGCTTTCTTATCCTGTATGATTCTTTTCCCTATCACTTCCCAAATCATCCATATCTCCTCGAGGCCTTCTTGTTCCTTTTATTAAAAAAATGTTTTTTAAACCCTTACTTTAGAATTAACTCTAAGTATTGGTTCTAAGGCATAAGGGTGGTAAAGGCTAGGCAGTAGGGGTTAGGTGACTTACCTAGGGTCACATAGTTAAGAAATTTCTAAGGCTGAATTTGATCCCAGGACTTCGTTTCAAGGCCTGGTTCTCAAACCACTGAGTTACCTAGCTGCTGCTCCTTCTTGTTCTTTTAATATCTTGATACTGGTAGAGTTCTCAGTCTGTCGCAGCGATATCTCCGATTCTTGTTCCGTGCCTGGCCTTATCTCCTTTTCCAATCATCCCTGTCTTCGTCAAGGTCTTTTATGTAACTTCTGTTGAATGAACTACACAACAGACTGTGCCCTACTTGTGCTCATCATGCATCTTCCTATTGTCCTGTGGGTTACTGGTAACTGCAAAATTTGCAGAAATCCCAACTTAAATTCTAAGGATCATGAAACCCCATGATCTCTAAAGTAGAGCATGATGAATTCATGCAATGTTAAAATAATCATTTTAGTTACAGAATTTTGTGGGCATCAAATGCTTAATGATTTGTTGATTGTTTGTGTCCACCCCATACACACAACATAGTGAAGCAAATGCCACCGATGGGACATGTGCCCTGAGCTGTCATTAATCCTGGGATAGATCCTTACCAAGCCATCCATATTCTCTTAGTCAGTTCTTTTTGTGACCCAGGGCATTCAAGTACAAGACAGCTGTCTCAGGCCTTAAAGTGCAATGATAGAGACTGGCAGCTGCGGGATTTACTCTCCTGACCTTAGCTGTCTACTTTTGCTCTCACCAACTGAACTAAGTAGCCATAATCACAGTATGGTTGTCCTCAAGACATTCAGTGAACACGCCCCTAGTCAGACCAACATCTAGATATTTAGTTCTAGGCACTACACTTTGGGAAGAACACATGTAAACTGGAGGACATCTAGCAGAAGGCCATCAGGACTGTAAAGAGCCATTTGTGCAATGGTGAAAAGAAATGTGAACGTTTAACCTGGAGAAGAAAAGATTTGGGAGAGAAAGAGAGAGAGAACATGGCAGCTGTCTGAAAGAATGACTATCCATATTTCTGGGCAAAACCAATGTTGAAATTTATTTTGCCAAACTATGCATATTTGGGGAGGTATTTTAGAGAGGGCATTTAATTGACCATGGGAGGGGGAGGGCTAATGGTATAGATTAATAAAAGAAAAAAATTGACGAATGACTCCTTTGAAGAAAGAAAAGGTTTGTTCTGACTGACCCAGCATGGCGGAAGTAGGAATAGTGGGTGAAAGTTGCTAAAAATTAAATTCAGGCTTAAATAAAGAAAAGCATTCTAATGCTAGAGTCTGTCCAAAGAGAAACGGGTTGCCTCGGGAGGTGGTGACATCTCTCTTCACCATAGGCTTTAAACAAATCTGGACAATAAATTGTTGATTATGATATAGAGGGGCTCGTGCTTCAGCCGTGGGTTGCACTAGAATGGTCACTGAGGTCCTTTCAGCTTTGAGCTTCTCTGGTTTATTTAGTGCCCGCTGTGTTCAGAGAAAAATGCTCAGAGCTGGAGGAGATAGAGTTTGAATAAGACATGTTCCCTGCACTCAAGAGAGCTTATCTAGGTATATGGCACATACATAAATAACTATAATGCTCAACAATCTGCGGATATCAGGGAAGTATAATACAAAGTGCTGCGTGAGGTCCAAAGGGGAAGGTCATTCCCAACAGTATGAATCAGGAAATGCTTCCTGGAAGAGGAGACATTTGATTTGGGTTTTAAAGAATGAGTAGAAATTCAGCAACCAAAAAGAGGAAGACATTCCAAGCATAGGACAAGGTCTGAACAGATGCATAAAGACTGAAAGAGTCAAAGGAATGCTGGGAGAACAAAGCAAAATCCAGGGTTTGGCTAGTCCATAGAGTGTCATGAGAAGCAATAACAGGAGGTAAAAGTTTGGGTGGTGTCAGATGATGGAGAGCCTTGAATGTCAGAAACCGTAATTCTGAACTTTAGTTTATAGGTGAAAGCGAGTCACCAAAGACCTTTGAGCAGAGAAGTGTACATGGGTAAGATGGGTTGAGCAGCATCTTGATAGTCTGATGGAAAATGAGCCCTGAAGAAAGAAGCTTCCTTTTAGTAAACTATTGCAATAAACTCGGAGTAGTGATGAGATCCTGTAGTAGGCAGGCAGCAGTGGGGAGAAAGAGAAGGGCGTAGGAATTGTGAGAGCAGTCAGATCAACAAGAACTAGTGGCAATTGCTAAAGAATAGTTTTCTATAAACACCTATTCGCTCTAAGGCAGTTTTGTGTATTTTTGG
This sequence comes from Gracilinanus agilis, assembly GCF_016433145.1. Taxonomy (NCBI): domain Eukaryota; kingdom Metazoa; phylum Chordata; class Mammalia; order Didelphimorphia; family Didelphidae; genus Gracilinanus; species Gracilinanus agilis. The sequence goes on from NC_058131.1 coordinate 279,074,887, forward strand.
ACTCAACTCTGGCCATACAGATCTACAAAGGGTGTGCTCCTTCACCCAGCATGTGGGATTCAGAACCGCTAGACATGCTCCTAATTATTTAAAAACAATTTTTTTTGGTTCAAGTGGGGAAGACAAGATGCCCTGGAGACTGGGAAGCACCCAGTGCTGACTAGCGACGCTTAGATCCGGCAAGGACTCTCTGTTGCAAAAGCCATTTCACAGAGAGCAGCCCTTGTAGAGATCAAAAGCCTGAGCGGGAATCCAAGCAATCTGATTGGTGGGGGCCCCATGGGGGAGGCCGGGACCTTAGCAGAGGCTCGTTAGCGCTGACCTTGGCACGGGAGCTGGCTGCTGATGGATAGGGTATGGAGCCGGACAAGCCCCAGGGGAATGCCTGTATTATCTATTATTGTCCCATCAGCGCCTTCCCTGACCCCTCCCTGCTCTGAATGCCACACGCATCAGGGAAACAATAAATCTATGTCTGAGGCCAGGAAAGAGAGAGAGAGAGAAGGAAAAAAGAGAAGGGATGAAAAATGTTCTTTTTATGACTCTGCTAACAAAGCTGGCCTTCCAGGGAGGAAAACATTGCTTTGGGGAGGCCAGAGGGAGATAGAAGTGGGAACAGCTGGGCAACTGGAAAGCTGGCTTCCTAGGGAAGGGAGAGAAAAGGGGACGGAGACATCTTCCCTACCCACCGAGAGTACCTCGGGTTTCCCAGCCCGTTAAAGGGAACTGCATTTGAGCTCCTCCTCTTAGACTAGTGGAATGCCTGAGCAAGAAGAGAAATCTACAGCTCATCATACCTAATACTCTCACTTTACCAGTTGAGGCAATGGCAGGGAAAGTGACTTGCCCAAGGACACACACTAAGCCGAGTCAGGCTTCCTGAGGCCAAGACTGGGGCTCCTTTCATTACACCGCACTACCCTTCCCTCTTTCCAAGTGGGCAATATCTCCTGTGAAACTCATTCTAGACCAATCTGGCCTTTGACTCACCCAAAGCAGAGATTAGTATCTATCTAGTGAGAGGAGGCATTTCTAACTCCATCTAAACTATCCCAGACTTCCTCCCAGTTTCAAATGGTCGATGGCTTCAGCAGAGTCTGAAAGGACCTAGATCCAGTTCTCTTTTAAAGAAAACATTAATATTTCATCAGGGTTGCTGGGGAGTCTTGCAGTCAGGTATGTGCTCCCTCTTGTGGTCATTCTGGGGTTTCAGGGCTGGAATAAACCTGCTTTCTCTTTAGCTTTGCTTTTGGAAAACTCTATCTTCCATTCTCTGAAACAGACCTAGGAAGGGGATTGTTATTGGTTTATTGGTGGGTGGTTTGGATTTTTGGCCACTGGCTCACAGTGTAACAAAAGAACCCAGAGTGATTGATGGGCCTATTGTAAATTTGTAAAATAAATCAGCTTGGCAGATAGATTCAAAAAACCTGTCAAGCTGCAAACATTTTTTTAACAGCCTGTAAAATTTTCTCCCATCCTTCACATTTGTGTCAGGCTGATGATGCATCTGATGGCAGCAAGCAGCAGTTCCCGAAAGAAGTACAATGCCAGCTGCATTGCCCATTTTTATTATAATTCTTACTTCCTCTCAGCTGCTTTTCTTTCAGAAGGCCTGGGCCTGTGGGCCAGGCTAATTTGTGTAGTTGAAATGAATTGTGCAATTCTGACCCTCATCCTCAAAGAATGTAAGCTGGCTTTACCCTCTGATCAAAAGCATGGTTCATAGCATTAAACAGTAAGGCAGCTTGTCTCTTACTAGGTTCTTCTTCCTCTGAACAAAAGAATGTGGGTGTTGTTATTCATTCATGTCTGACTCTTCGTGACTCCATTTGGATTTTCTTGGCAAGGATACTAGGGTAGCTTTCCATTTCCTTCTCCAGCTTTTTTTGACAGATGAGGAAACTGAGGCAGACAGGATCAGATTTGAACTCGGGTTTTCCTGACTCCAGGCCTAGCATTCTATCCCCTATGTTTCAATTCTCAAGACTTAAGAAAATTGTTTAGAGAGGGCATCTTGTTAATTGCCAAATATCCCATTTCAAAACTGATTGAAATCATAATCTTCTCATAGGATCATAAAATTTAGAGCTCCAAGGGTCCTTTTGAGACTATCTGTCAAATCCCCTCATTTTGGAAATGAGAAACTTGGATCCAGAGAACGTCTGGTCATATGGACAGGAAGCTCATCTGGCATCAAATCTGGCCCAGTTCTTGCAGGTCATAAAGGAGCCAGTAGTAGATCCAGGTCTCCTGACTCTCTTTCCAGGGGTACCACACTAGGACTCCTTCCATTTGGAGGATGATTTGGGTGGCATTTGTGCCTGTGCTTTGTCTACACTATACAATTATAATTGTGTATGGGTCTCATCTGCCCCACTCCTATTAAAGTGTAAGCAAGCTCCTTGAGAGTAGAAGCCCTATCTTGGTTAGAGTGTTTACCCCAGAACAGGGGTTGGCAACCTTTTTGGCCGTGAGAGCCATAAACGCCACATTTTTTAAAATGTAATTTCATGAGAGCCGTACAGTGCTCACAGTGTGCGCTCCTGTAACAGTGCCTGAAAAAAAATTGACTTTATGGCTCCTGCAGAAAGAGCCATATCTGGCCCTCAAAAGAGCCAGATATGGCTTGAGAGCCATATATTGCCGACCCCTGCCCCAGAAGCACAGTATTCAATACCCAGCAGGCACTGAGGAATGAATGTGATTTCTAAGATCTACTCCTTTCTCTCCATTCCTACAATCTTCACTTAAAATCAGACTCTCTCCATTCCTAAGCAGAGGATTATACCTTGCCCCAGATCTAGGGCAAGGCCAACTGGAGGAAGGAAAGGGAAGTTTACTCTATAACTATGGGGTATCTGCTGCAGACAGAAGAAAGATGACTCCAAAGCTTTGTGCACAGAAGGTGTTAGAGCTAATCTTAGCTCCCAGAATCCACAAGCTGCCATATGCTGTTCTATTCCCCTCCATGCCACTGGACTGTATCTTAATTGACAATGCTTGCCCAATTAAGAGCTCTAACAATTAAGATGTGCTGGGAGATATGTGAATATTTGCAAACACTTGTTAAAATGTATCAATAATTAAGGGGGGGTGCTGTTTAAATAGCTGCACTTCTGGCTGTCTGACATTATTGCTTACACAGAGCCATAGTGTCTTTTGGACAGCAATAAGCATTACTAAGTTGGCAGCTGACCTAACCAAGGTCCAAATATCCTTCTCAAATTTGCATTCGCTGGCCTTGGCAGCATCTACACCAGTGGTTCCCAAACTTTTTTGGCCTACTGCCCCCTTTCCAGAAAAAAAAATATTACTTGGTGCCTTGGAAATTAATTTTTTAAATTTTAATAGCAATTAATAGGAAAAATAAATGCACCTGTGGCCATCACTACTCCCCTGGATCGCTGTAGCACCCACAAGGGGGCGGTGGTGCCCACTTTGGGAATCACTGATCTACACAGAGCAAGTAAAATGGACATAGGAGGACTTTAGCCAAATCATTCAAGTCCCCAACCTGCCATTTAGGGAAGAAGAAAGGATTGGAACTGTTCACTTAGGTCAAATATTATTCTTAACCCAAGGTTCATAAACTTGTTTTAATGTTTTGATAATTGCATTGCAATATAATTAGTATCCTCCATAAATCTATATATCTAAAAACAATTCTGTATTGGTTATTAATCTATTAATAATTTTATATACTTAAACATTTTATTCTCAGGCATGATCCAGACTTCGCTAAAACTGCCAAAGGAACCTGTGTCCAAAAAAAAAAGTTATGAGCCCTTGGTCTGGGTGATGTTCCTTCTTTGGATAAAGGGAAAGACTTCCACTTCACTTTAAATCGTTCTTGAAGGACCTTTCTGCCTCCTTTTCTTGCACCTCCATGTTAGGCCATTCTGTTTGATCTTGGATTGTAGTTATTTGTGTCTGTGGCATAGCCTCTGTCCTCCATGAGGGCAAGGACCTTATCTTATGAAACTGAATTCTATATCTCCTTCCATGCCTGCACACAGTATATACTTAATAAATGTTTATTGAATTGAATTGTTCCATGTGGGTCTGTATAAGGAAGAAAGCATGTCACCAGGCATTAATTCAGTGATTTGGTGTACAACTGACCAACACAAGTGTAAATGTTATCTAAAGGAGCTCTGTTGTGGAGGGCTTTCATAAAACTATTTATTTTGTCTCAGGACTCAGAATCTAAACTTAAAGTCACTAATAAAGACAATTGGTAGAGTGGAGCAAGTGCAGGATGGAGAACTACCCAAACTAGATTTTAGTCCCAGAGCTACCAGTACTTACAGTTATAAGAAAAACCTAGGAAGATTTCTATTAACTGATGTAGAGTGAAGTGAGCAGAACAGGGAGAACACTGTACATAGTAACAGTAATATTTTACAATGATCAAGTGTGAATGAATCTGTTATTTCAGTTTGCAGTGATTCAAGACAATTTTCGAGGACTTGTGATGAAAAATTCTAGCCACCTCCAGAGGAAAAAACTGATGGAGTCTTACTTGATATTGAAGCATACTTTTTCTACTTTTTAAAACTATTCTGGGAGAGGGGCAGGTTTGGTCTGTATTTTTTTTGCAACATGGATAATATAGAAATGTTTTATGTGATTGCACATGAGATGGAGAGGAGAGGGAATGGAGGGAGAGAATATGAAACTCAGAATTTTTTAATCGTTAATTTGCATTTATATGCAATTGAGAAAAAGAAAATTAAATATAAAAAATAAATTAAAACATCTATAAAAGGGGGATGATATCACATCCCATTTCCTCCAGAGGGCCAATGTGCTTTCCATATGTTATCTCACTAGAACTTCACATCATCTCTTTAAAGTGGTTAGAAAATATATTATTCTTCCGGGTTAAGATGGCGGCAGAGTAAGAAGCAGCTCTAAACCTCTCCTGACCGAAACACACAAAACTCCTCAAGGGGACATAAAAACAAGTCCAGACGAACGGAGGAACCCCACAACAGGACACAGCGTGGAAGGTACGTGGAATCGAGACATTTCCAAGCTAAAAAGGGCTCTCACTCAAGCGCAAGCTGAGCAACCGCCCCACCCCCACCCCCTCCACACTCTCCTATAGCTCTGAACCCAGCTAAAAAGAAATAGAGCAAGTTTGGGGCACCCATCGAGTCATCAGCAGCTCCGGGACCTGTTCCTGAGAGCAGCAAGACTTAGGACCCCATTAAGTCAAGAACGCACGCGAAATCTGAGCGCGCGCGGGAGCGGACGCTGGGAGCGGAGCGCCGGCTGAGCAGAGGCAGGCGTGGGTGGAGGTAAACACAACCAGGAACTAAAGCCTAAGTGGGGAACCAGTGCAGACGGGTATACGACTGTGGAAGTAGCGCCCTGAGACTTGTAAAGA
>NC_058131.1:279085271-279102020 GCF_016433145.1 Gracilinanus agilis
AAAAGGAATAATAAACTGGAGAAGTTCCAGGCGGACTGGAGAGACCTCCGGGAACTGATGCAGAGCGAAAGGAGCAGAGCCAGAAGAACTCTATACACAGAGACTGATATACTGTGGTAAAATTGAATGTAATGGACCTCTGTACCAGCAGCAATACAATTACCCAGGACAATTCTGAGGGATTTATGGTAAAGATGCTGCCCACATTCAGAGGAAGGACTGCAGAAGAGGAAACATATAAGAAAAACAACTGCTTGAACGCATGGGTCAGGGTGGACATGACTGAGGGTGTAGACTCGAAACTACCACACCAATGCAACTACCAACAATTTGGAAATTGGTCTTGTTCAAGGACACATGACAAAACTAGTGGAAACGCGCATCGGCCAAGGGTGGGGGGGGGGGCGGGGGGGGGTGTTGAAGGGGAAAGGGGAGCATGAATCATGTAACCACGTTAAAAATGAATATTAATAAATGTTAAAAAAAAAAAAAAAAAAAAAAAAAAAGAAAATATATTATTATTCCCATTCTACAGATGAGGAAACAGGAAGTGATTTGGCTGTGGTCACAAAGTTAGTAATTAAGCATTAAGTATCTACTAAGTGATTACTATGTGCCATTCACTATACTAAATTCTGGAGAAACAAAAAAAAATTCTTGTCCTCAAGAAGCTTATATTCTTTTTTAAATTTTTTTAATTTATTTTTTACTTGAATAGCAAATTTCCACATAAGTTTTCCAAAGTTATTTGAACCAAATTGTCTCCTTCCCTTCTTCCTTCCTGCCTCCCGGAGCTGGCAAACAATTAGATCTGGGTTATATATGTATTGTCATGCAAAACACATTTCCATATTTGTTTTTGTACATGAATAATCTTATAGAACCAAAGTTTGTAAACATATATCCAAATAAACAAGTGATAAATCATATTTTCATCTGCATCCTGACTCCAACAGTTCTTTCTCTAGAGTTGAATAATATTCTTTTTCATAAGTCCCTCAGAATTGTCCTAAATCATTATATTGCTGTTAAAAACTAGTCTATCATATTTGATCACTCCACAGTATTGCTGTTACTGTATGCAATGTTAAGGGGCTTACATTCTAATGAGAGACGATATATACATAAATAGATAAGTACAAGATACATAAGGAGCTAGAAGGTAACCTTAGAGGGGAGGAACTGCTGAGGGGGGAAACAAGGGGCTGGGATTGGCCTCCTGAAAAAGATGTTGAACTAAGGTTTGGAGGAAGCTAGAACAAAATCTCACTGATCCACTATACCACGATTGTCTGGTGAGAAGCAAGTAAATTACTTTCAGGAATATGCTATAGCTAATTCAGTGAGTGACCCAATTGTTAAAATTTCAGTGCCAAAATCAGCAAACTCTACAAATAAGGGCCTGATTTCTTGTTTTGCTGGTTGTTGAACTTAAAGAGATGGAGAAAATGTTTATAATTCAGATTAAACTTAAAAGTGTGTCATGTGTACATTGTGTACTTTTTTTTTAAATGAGCTGGTTGTTAAACCTTTACTAGCACATCATTGGTCATTCCCAATCTGAGCCTCAGTTTCCTCACTCATAAAATGGTGATTTTTATGGCTCATTCTAATTCTGTGATTACCAACCTAAACTTAGAATGAACTTCTCCAATCCTCACTACTGGGTGGTTCGGTAACATTAACTCCTCAGTAATGTGGGTATGATTTGGTCTTTAACATGCTTTTAAAGTAAAGAAATAAATACAATCAGGCACTGTAAAAGGTGGTCATTAGCAAATGGGCCCGGTGCCCCATAACTTTAAAGTAATAGCCACATTACTGCCTAGGACTGATTATTTTTTAAATCTACCTCTTCCATTTATGCTGTGGGGGCTATGGTTTTGTCGGGGAAAGTTGGGCAGGCCAGCCAAGCTTTCCAGCAGCCATTTAACCTCCATTTATGAAGAAATAAAGCAAAATTGATGCTGATTGGGGCCTGCTTTGGGGGATATTTCTGGTCCATAAAAGCCCTTTTCCCTGCAATTTGCTGAGCTGCCCTGTCATATCAGGAGGAGCTGGTCCTGATAAAGATAAAGCTTTATCGCTGGGGTATTTGCTGCTAACAGCAACCTAATGCAGCAGTTTCATTTTGATGCAATTAATGTTAATGTCTGCTACGAAAATTGTCATTAAATACCATTTTAAAATCCATTCAATTTGCATATGCAAAGCCCATTTACTATCACAGAAGATAGAGCCAGCACTTCATCATGCCTTTTTCCTAGAATTTGTAGCCAGTGGGTTTTATAGCGATTTAAGATTTCATATTGAAAGCCAGATGATAATATATGTCCTTTCAGGCAGCTCAGTGGATTTAGAAGATGTAGTGGGCAAAGGCAGCCAGAGAAGCCGAAAATGTTGCAGGTGTCTTCCCCACACCTTAGCACTCAGCATCCTGAGATAGCAGGATTGCTGGGCTGTGAATCAGGAGATCTAGGCTGTAGTTCTATCTTTAGGTGTGTGAATGCCTACCAGCGCCTCAATGAACCTCAGTATTCTTACCTATAAAATGGAGATAATAATGCTACCCGTAGTCCTTCAAAGGGCTTTGAATGAGAATAAAGAAAACAATGAATGCAAAAGTGCTTTGCAAATAACAAGCGGTTAGAAATATATGGTGTATGTGTTTTGGTGTCGTTTTTTTAAGTTATTCACATTCCTCTGATTAAAGCCCCATTTGAATTATGTTGGTAACAGCCAAGAGCATATAGTAGTTACTGAATTACTGCTGAAATAGAAATCCCCAGGCTAAATAATCATAATGGCTAACATTTATATAGCACTTTGAATTTTGCAAAGCAAATATTTGCGAATATTACGTTTTATCTTCACAAAAATCCTGAGAAGTAAGTGCTGTTATTGTCCCCGTTTTATAGATTAGGAAACTGAGGCAGACAAGAGTTACGTGACTTGCCCAGAGTTACACAGCTAGTAAGTATCTGAGGCTAGATTTGAAGTCAGAGCTTCCTCATTCATATCCCCTGTACCCCTCCTATGTGACGGTTTTGTGCAAATACTATCTTCCCAATTAACTCTGATGTATAAGGAATTTCTGGTGTTGTTTTTTTTTTAAGAACTAGGGTATATGGAAACAGCAATACTGCTGTGACTAAGTAAAAGAAATGATTATTTAAAGCATGTGGCTATATATCAGCATTAAGGTCTTCCACTTTGAAAGAATGAAGGTATGAAACTATATTTATTAAAAGCACTGTATTACAACCTGGAAACACAAATAGAAAAGTAAGGCATTCCCTTCTCCGTAGGAGTCCACATTTCAATGGAGGAAAAGCAATACCTATAAGAGGTTCCAGTTGCAAGTCAGATGGAAAGATATCATGGTTCTTAGGATGCAGCCACAATATGGATAGTAACATATCTTCTTAGATGTCATTTCCACTGATGAAAACTACATTCGTTTCTGATGTTGAACCATTTGACAATGCCATGGACTTCGCTGGCAAGCACTTTCTTTTCTGGGTTTTCCTAGCCATGACAGCCAAGATGGTAGGTGCCAACACCCATGCAGAAGCAGCTGCAAGGTAGCATCTTCTCAGTGATTGCTTACTGGTGGGTGGTTACCAGAGCTAGGCTAAGAAGAGCCTGCTTTGCCTGGGCAGTGCTGTTATTCCCAAAGCTCATGGATTCAAGAGGCTTCAAGATATAGTGGGTAATGGTAAAAACAATAGAATCAGAGTCAGAAGTTCTGAATTAGAATCTCAGCTTTATTATCTGTTCCCTGCATCACGGTGGGCAAGTAAATCACCTGACTTCTCTCATCTGCAGGTTTTGGTTGGGGGAGGGAGGGCATTTTTTTTTTCATAAAGGCAGTATGGTATGGTATATGCATACATGAATGATTATAAATTCTGAATTGCTCATCTTTTTTTCAGTAGGTGGCCACATGTTTCATCCCTAGTCCTCTAGAATTGTGGTTGGCCTTATAGTTAGGAAGAGTTTCTTCCTAAGCCTTTCAAATCTATTTGTCTTTATAATATTGTCAATACATAAATTATTATCCTGATTCTTTTCACTTCAGTCCTTAACCTTGTATAATCCTTATGTAAATCTTCCCAGGTTTCTCTAAAAATATTCCCTTCATCATTTCTTATAATACAATAATATTCCATTGCATTTATATATCATAACTTGTTCAGCTATTCCCCACTGATCATCTTCTCAGACTATCATTCCATTCCATTTCATACTATTTTCTATTTTTTCATTCTTTTGACTTTGTTTTATTTTTCTTGATGTCTCATGAAGTCATTAGCTTCTTCCCCAGTTCTCATTTTTCAAGAATGAATTTCTTCCATGACCTTTTGATCCTCTTTTTCCATTTGGTCCATTCTACTTTTCATGGAACTCTTTTCTTCACTGGATTTTTGTGCCTCTTTTACCAGTTGACCAATTTTGCTTTTTGAACTGTTATTTTCTTTTTGCATTACTTTCAATTATTTTTCCCATTTTTCTTCCATCTGTCTTATTTGATTTCTTAATTTCTTCTTGAGTTCTTCTACAGCTTGAGACCAATTCCTAGTTTTCTTTGAAGTTTTGCATGTAGTTGCTTAGATCTCACCATCCCCTGTTGATTCTGTGTTTTGCTCTTTGTCCCCACAGAAATTTTCTAGGGTTAAGTGTATAAGTGTTTCCTTTGCTGTTTGCTCATTTTCCCAGCCTTGTTTTTGCCTAAGGACTGGGAGTTTTGAACGCTGCTATTTCTGTCTCCTCTGCTGACAGCTTGCAGGTCTCAACACTTGGAACTTTTTTGCCCTGGGGCTAGGTCTTCAGCTAGGTTTAGAAGGGCCTAGCGCCATGGACTTCTGGGTCTCATTGCAGGCTGGTGCCAGGGCCTGGGACTTCAAGGGGTTGGTCTGGGGTCAGGGATCCTCTGTTTGGGTGGTGTAGGCAGTGTCCTGGCTGAATTTAGCCTATGCCCATGCTAGGAACCTGGCGCAGTAGGCGGGGTGTGGTGGACCAGGCATTCCTCTATGGCAATTTTCCTTCCAGTTCCCCCTTATCCCATGAAATTCCCATGGAAGTCGACTCTCTCTCTGCCTACCTCTCAAGTTGCACCCAGTGGGAAAGCCCCCTTACTCAGTCCTGCTGTTTGTTTTTGACTCTTGTCATTTTGAGGTGCTCTCTAAAGATTGATTTGGAAGAATTGTCAGAGTGTTTTCAACTTTTGCTGCTATTAACCTGCCATCTTGGCTCTAGCTCCATTTTATCCCATTTCAAAAAGAACTATAAATGTTCATATGTCTTTAGAGTTTTCTTTTTTTAGGATGAATCTCTCCCTTAATCTACTCTCCTTTCTCCCTTTCTCCCCTTCCCTTCCTATTTTCCTATTGAATGAAATGTGTTTCTGTACCCAACTGTGTGTGTTTATTCTTCTCTCATTTGACCAATTCAGATAAGAATAAGATATTGCTCTCTTCCTTTCTTCTTGTTTTTATAAACTTCTACTTATGTACTCTGATCATGTAAGTAGCTTTCTCTCTTTTTTCTCTTCCCTTTCTCCCTGCTTTTCCATTCTTCATTTAAGATTATTAAGATATAATAGAACCACTTTCTAGGCTTTCTGTCTAATTAGACTCCTTCTATGACCCCTGATAATGATAAGGTTCAGACAGGCTTTAAATATCAACTCCTCGTATTAGACCATGGTTCCCAAACTTATTTGGCCTACTGCCCCCTTTCCAGAAAAAATATTACTTAGTGCCCCCTGGAAATTATGAAACTATTTATTGAATTCAGAATAGAATGTAATACAAAAAAAGTGTGGCCATCACCGCTCCCCTGGATCGCTGCAGTACCCACCAGGGGGCGGTAGCGCCCACTTTGGGAAGCACTGTATTAGACTATAAGTAGGTAATCTTTCTTTTGTCCCTTATGAATTTTTGTTTACCTTTTTATGTTTCTTTTGACGCCTGTATTTGCATTTCAAGTTTTTTTATGCAGCTCTGGCCTTCTCATCAGAATGCTTGGAATATTTAATTAAAGTTCCATTTTTATCTCTGTAGGATTGTGCTCAGTTTTTCCTATGTTATTATTTGCTGTAAGCCTAAATACTTTGTTTTCTGGAATATAGTATTCCAAATTCTCCTTTTACAGTGGCAGGTGCTAAATCATGTGTGAATCTGACTAAGGTTCCTTGGTACTTTAAATATTTCCTTCTAGCTATTTAAAATATTTTTTCTCTAATAGAAAGCTCTAGATTTTGGCTATAATGTTCCTGGGAATTTTCATTTTAGAATTTCTTTCAAGAGGTGACAGGTAGATTCTTTCTATTTCTACTTTGCCCTCTGTTTCTGGGTGATCTGGGTGGTTTATTTTATGATTTCTTGAAATTATGATGTCTGGACTCTTTTTTTTTTTTTTTTAGGTAGTCTAATGATCAGATTTTTCTTCTTGATCTATTTCCAAATCAGTTGTTTCTGCTATGAGATCCCTTACATTTTCTTCTATTTTTTCAGTCTTTTGACTTTGTTTTAATATTATCTTATGGAATCAGTGACTCTATTTAGTCTAATCTAATTTTCAGGGAGTTTGTTGTTTGTGAACTTCTTCATGTCAAGCTATTAATTCCCTTTCCAAATCTTTCTCTTATCTCTCTCATTTCTTTTCTACATTCATCTCATCTTCATACACCCTATATACACTAGATTAGTTGGAATCCATTGATAGTTGCTTACTTCTGTGTCTTTGTTCATTCTTTTTTTTCCTTACCCCTACTATAGCTCTCCCATACACATATATCTACACATCCTTCAAGGGTCATTTCAAATACTGCCTTCTCCACGAGGCTTTCCCTGATTCTCCCAAATAGAAAGAGTCTCTCTTCAGAGCCCATATAGCACATTGTATCTTTTTCATGGGATTTTCACAGTCTAAAGTCAGTGAAATAAAGCTCTTGTGAAAACATGAGGCTGAACTAGGAAAAAACAAACAAACAAACTAGGTCATTGCCATCCAAAGTATTCTCAGCCCCTATGCAAACATGGAAGCTAAGGCAGACAGGGTCTTGATAGTATCAAGAGAGACTGTCCCTTCTCCCAGAGGGAAGAAAGAAGACAAGTAGATAGAATCAGAATGATTAATGAATCCATGAATGCAACCCTTGCCCCCAAAGGGAATTATACCAACCATTATGGACATCTTGATCTAGTTTACTCATAACTGGAATATTCAAAAGCTAATTGGAATTTGCTTATTCTACATCAGTACCTTTGAAGTAGGCTATAGCAGTCTTTGCCCCCCTCCCCGCCCCAAGAATAAAACAGTAATACCTTAATCACTGTAGCCACTAGAACCTACACTGTAATTTTGGACAGTGCTAGGGTTTTGTTTTGTTTTTTGAAACTGTCGCATTCACTTTTGCCACTCAGAGAAAAGAATAGGCTGAGAAACTGAGTGGCCCTCAAAGTTGATTGACACAGATAGCCTTGTACCTGTTTTTGTATGTAGAAACCATTGGTGGTTTCAATAAATATCAATAAAACTCATAGATTGAAGGAGTATGGGACTATGTTCTGATTCTTTAAAACCTCAAACTATGTTAACTCACTTGAGAAAAACTAATATTCCAATTAACCACCACCCCACCAGTTTTGTTTTTTTTGGCCTATGCTCTGATTCTACATGTTGGGATTGTGCCCAGAGGGAAGGATGGGGCTTTGATTATAGGCCAGGCCTTACCGTGACCGGATCCCAAAGATCATATCTGGAGGGATAGATGGCAGGTCCTTTTTGAAACGCCTCTCATCCTTGTCATTCCTTCGGATATCATTGAGTTGGCGGTATAAGAAATGTTCCTTGGCTGTCACTAGACCAGCCTTGACTGCACCTCGGTTCATGGCAATAAAGTCACGAGTCAAAGCTTGGGGGGAGGTGGGTTGTGGTTTCAAGACATTCCAGTGTCCAATGGCTATGGGGAAAGGGAAACAAAAGGATAATGGGAAAATTCCTCTCATCCCACATTCTGAGTGGTAAGGTACTTCTAGCGTCATCTAGTTCAATCTCACTCTATTAGACATGGGGACACTGAGGGCAAGAGACAGTTAGCCCCTTGCCTGAGGTCATTTAGGCAGAACCTGGACATGAATGAAAAACTCTATGTCTTCCAGATTCAAGCCACTCTTTCCACCATATCACAATGACTTCCAAAATCAATATTGAATGAAAGAAAAAAGAATGAATAAATGAATGAGATTTTTTTAAATACCAGTTAGCTGGCTGTTAAGACCCATGATATCTGCCTGTTCTTCTAAGCTAAGACATCTCTCTGGACTTGACCTCTTGATCATGAAGATCTATGGAACTTCACAGGTACCTCCTATTTGGCTGAATCCTTAATCCTTATCCCTTCTGACTGGACTTATCCCACTGCTGCCCACATCTCAATGTGAAACAACTAAATGAACAATCATGACCCACCCGGTAAGGGAAAAAATGTTTGCACTCACATCTAATCCTTTGGCTCACTCATTCCCTTCAACATGCAAACTTGTACCATCTTACCTTCTGGGACTCCTCCATCCAGCCCACGAACATACAGTCCATAGTTAAAATTAATTCCAGGCAGAGTGCTACTCCTTTCCTGAGGCTTCCCAAGTTCAGCCTACCAGAGGAAGCAATGGGAAGAAAAGTAAAGAATTGAGTCATGCTGAGAAGCCAATCAACAGGTGGTATAATATAGTCACAAGAATGCAAGCTCATGAGCTAGGAGGCCTATTATAGACTATCATTAACTTTCTATATCTTTTATTTCATTTCCAAGGCCCTTTATAAACTGCCCCTATACATGCATACATCTTTTCAGTCATTTTTTTTTTAAACCCTTGTACTGAGGTGTATTGTTTCATAGGTGGAAGAGTGGTAAGGGTGGGCAATGGGGGTCAAGTGACTTGCCCAGGGTCACACAGCTGGGAAGTGGCTGAGGCCGGGTTTGAACCTAGGACCTCCTGTCTCTAGGCCTGACTCTCACTCCACTGAGCTACCCAGCTGCCCCTTTCAGTCATTTTAAACCTTACACCTCTCCTCCCTCCATGCATTTTATACTCCAGTAACAATGGCCTCTTTTTCCATTCCAACAAGACACTCTTGTCTCCTGACCGTGGGCATTTTCATTGGCTGTCCTACATACCTGGAAGGCTCTTCCTCCTCATCTCAGCTTCCTAATATCAGAGTCATCACTCCTTCTACCTTGCCCCCCTCCACTCTCCATGATGATGATGATGATCTGCAAAATGAAGGAGTTGGACTTCTGACTTCCTTCAAGTCCTAGCTAATGTCCCATGTTCCAGAAGAAGCCTTTCTAATCCTGTTTAATGCCAGCATCTTCCTCTGTTGATTACTTCCAGTTTATCCTCTATAAATCTTCATAATTGTTTTCATGCTGTTCACTCCATTAGTTTGTTTGTTTGTTTCTAGAGTGTGAGGACTGTCTTTTGCCTATCTTTGTGTTCCTAGCACTTAGTGCAGTGCCTGGCACATAGTAGGTATTTTGAAGATATAATATGAGGGTGTTTTATTAGATGATCCCTTTCTGAAAGGCCTTTCCAGAATGATGATGCAATATACATTGGGATCCCAGGGATACAAATTGTAAGAGACCTCCAAAATCATCTATTTCAACCCAGGCTTGAATAAGAGTCCCTTTACATTATCTTCTATGAGTTGTCATCCAGAGTCTATTTAAACACCTCCAAAGAAGGAAAATGCCCCATCTCCTAAGGAAGCCCATTCCACTTTGGAATTCTACTCTAATTGTCAGAAAATGTTCCCTTCCATGAAGGCCTACACTCTAGGTATTTGTTGCATAGCACATAGTACAGTCAGGTGTATACTGGAGGCCTCTCCAGAGTCTACCATTTCATTTTCAGTGTGAATATTTTTACCTAAAAAGATACAAAAAAATATAAAAAATCAGGATGTAAGACTTATCTACACTTAAGAAAGTAATGGAAAAAACTTAATAGTGAAGATTAAGCTTTTAAGTATGATGTACATTTTTTTTGGAGAACTGACTGTTAAACATTTACCAGCATTCTCCTGTTACAAGACACTGACTAGGCACCCAGGAGAATTTATTTTTATTTTTTAGTATATAACCATATACATATATGCACCATATCCACTAGGAGCTGGTAACTTAGTTGATATTAGATGTGCATATATGAAAAATTAACTACTGCCAAAAGTCAGTATATAAATGCCATATGAATCATAGAGAGACACCAGTATATATCGAAATTCAGGTAAGGGAGAGAATTTGGCAAGGCTTGGGTTGTAACAAAGGAAGTGAGGCCTAAGTTAGCCTTTAAAGTATGGGCACACATTTGATGCCTTTGACAGAAAGGATATTCTAAGCACAAAGAATGAGTTAGCAAAGATGTGGAGGTAGGAATAAACATGGCATGCTCAAGTGAAAATTATGAAACTAAGTCAGAATTAAAACTCCTGTCTTCTGATATCAGAATCACCACACTTTCCACTTTGTGATGCTGTGTCTCTATGATCATAATGATCCTCAGTTTTCCCACCTGTAAAATGAGAGGATCGGACCTCTGAAGCCCCTTCTAACTCTAACAGTATGACCCACTGATGATGATGGCTGGAAGCAGAGATCTGATGAAGAGTGTGGCCACAAAGGCAACTTCTAGAGAGGCAATCATAGACCAGAAACAACTTTCCTCCCCAAGAAACTGCTTTTATCTTTCCAGGGAGTTTATGAGAAAGAAAATGCACATGTAGTTGCTATTAACAATCTAGTCATTTCTCTCTTAAAAAAAAAAACAACAGAACAAATGGATAACTTTTTTATAGATATTTTGTTTTCATGTCACCTTCATTTCTGAATAAATACCTCTCCCCCTCAAACAATCATTGTAGCAAAGAATGAAAAAGAGAGAGGAGAAATCATTTCAGCAAAATCAAACAATACATCAATTAGTTTGATGGAATATGGAATATTCCACTCCTATAATCCCTCACTTCTACAAAGAAAGGAGGATGAGAGAGCTGATGAATTCTGAGGGCAGACTGAAGGGCATATTTTTCCCTTTATTTTTCCTGCCTTTTTTTTCAACATGGCTAATGTGGAAATATATTTTGCACAATTTTACATATATAGTTCATATCATGTTGCATCTCAATGGGTAAGGGAAAGGCGAAAGGAAGGGAGAGACTGTTTTAAGGTCCTCTACTATTCTAAGGGGTCAGCTAGGTGGAAAAGTTGATAGAGCACTGGAGTGAGGAAGACTCATCTTCCTAAGTTCAAATCCATTCTCAGATACTTTTTTATTTTTTATTTTATTTTATTTTATTTTATTTTTCCCCAATTACATGTAAAAACAATTTCCAACATTCTTCAAAGAATATTGAATCTCGAATTCTCTTCTTCCCTCCCTTCCCACCAACTTCCTGTTCTTATTAATGCCCATATCAAATCCCAGACACTGTGATCTGATGAAAATCTCTCTAGAGCAGTGACCACAGCCAAGTTTCTGGTACTGTGAAGGGTTTGTGCTATGAAGGTTTGTTTAGAATTCATTCCATATGACTCACTGTCGCACCAACCGAAGTCCTGGTCTCCTCCTTTGTTTATGAAAATTACCAGCTTCTCTCCAGTGACTGCAGGGGAAGTTAATTAAAATGTGGCTTTTCTGCTAGAACCCTCGCTTCTCCCCTGAGGCATCTGGGAGCTTTCTTAGCCTGAAGGTGGAGTGACAAACTCTGGAGCAGGCTACTTTCACAGGGGGACATTTGATTTCAGCAGAGGTATCCTTTAGTCAAAGGGCTATTGATTTAGAAATGAAAAAAAAAATACCCCCAAAACCTTTAGTCATGTTGTTATGCATTTCTCTAATGTATTTGTCAAGCACTACTGTGAATAATCATCTTTTTCTGTCTTATAACCCTACTAAATTGGAAGCTCCATGGAGGGCACAGGCTTATCTATGACAGCTGGTATCCGCATAGAGCTTTAAGGTTTATAAAGCACTTCTAGCCCATAATCTTGCAAAGTAGGCAATGCAACTGCTATCCCCAGTTTTGCTGATGAGCAAACTGAGGCTAAGAGAAAAGCAGTGGCTTGTCTGTGTCAGAATAGCTAGATTCAAACTCATATCTCTCCTTACTAAGGCTTGGGTTAAGTTCAGCTCTCATACTCATACTCTGGTGCTTTTTAATAATACCTAGCACAGGGAGGAAGGGAAGAAGGAAGGAAGGAAGGGAGGGAGGGAGGGATCTGATGTTAGAGTCACCCTTAGCTGAATAAGTGTGCTGCTTCTGGCACTAGAGATCCAATCATGTGATATTTCCTCTGTCACTAATTGTGGGCCTTTGGGCACCAATGGGAACCAAAAATTAGCAAGTAAAAGGCTGCAACATAGTCCAACATAAGATCTTCTTTTTAATGTATGGCGAGTCCTCCTAACCAAGAGGTGATGGACTAAATATGTAAAACACATTTAATTTATTGGATACGGAAAATGAGAATTTGTCGCAAGAGTTGTTTGTGTTTGTGTTTCCCTAGTGGGGAGGAGGAAGTGTGAGGGAGAAAAAAATAAATATCTGATCAGTGAAAAAAATGAAATGTATGGTAAGTGTGATACATTTTCATTATGACTCCTTTCTTTGTATATATAAGTCTAGAGCAATGATGGGCAAACTACCACCCTGGGCCAGATGGGGGAGGGGCCTGAAATGTTCTATCTGGCCTTGGATGAATACAATGAGTAGGATACAATACAATGAAACTTCAAAAGAGTTGCCTTAGAAACAGACTGACAGGTGAGCATTTCCTTTCCTTTGGCCCCTCTTTAAAAAGTTTGCCCATCGTTGACCTAGAGCAAGCATGTTATCACAGATTTTGGAGATCAGTTCCCATTAGTGCCTGTTTCACCTAAAAAATTATATTTGCTATATATTTATATGTACATGTTGTATTCCCAGGTGGAATATAAGCTTTGCGAGGTCAGGGACTATTTCATAAAAAAAGCCTTTTTTCTCAAGACTTGCCATAGTGCCTGAGAAGACCTTCTGTGAGTGTTGAGAGAACATGAATGAGAGTTACATGGGATGGGCCAGGCATGGATGGATTATGATCAGCATCTTTGGAGGGAAGTCACATAGCAAAAAGGTCCATTTGAATGCCAGCATATCATTAGATACCAACATGGCACTAGTGGCATAGAGTAGATGTTTAATAAATGTTTGTTGGTGCTAAATTGCTTTGGAATATCACTTCTTTGGGAGCCTTTCTACATAATAATAATGATGATATTAATAATAACTAACATTTAGATAGTGCTCACTATGTGCCCAGCACTGTGCTAAGTGCTTAACAATTATCTCATTTGCTACTTATAACAACCCTGGAATGTAGGGCTATTATTATCCTCATTTTACAAATGAAGAAACAAGAAGAGGCAAACAGAGGTTAGGTGACTTGCCCAGGGTCACACAGCTAAGTATCTGAGGCAGCATTTCAACTCAGATCTTTCTGACTCCAGGCCCAGCACTGCCTGTTCTTTTTCTGCCCCAGCAGAGGGCTGGCTTTGTCTACTGAGGCCATCCACAATCACCTATAGTGATGTATATATTGGTCTAATTTCATATTGCTTTTCCATTGGAATATTAACTATCCCTGTATATATACACCTTATACTTTCTTGCCTCTGCATTTTTGCTCACAGTGTTCTCTGTGCTTGAAATGGCCTTCTGCTCCTTTTACTCCCTCCATATTAAATTCTTTTTCTTTTTTAACCTTCATTTTCTGTACAAGGCAGAAGAGCGGTAAGGGGTAGGCAATTAGGGTTAAGTGACTTGCCCAGGGTCACATAGCTAGGAAGTACCTGAGACCAGATTTGAATCCAGGACCTTCTGTCTCCAGACTTGACTATCTTTCCACTGAGCCATCTAGCTGTCCCCACCTCTGTTTCTTGAATTCTTGTCCATCCTCAAACCCTAACTCAATTGCCACCTTCTTCAGGGAGCCTGTACTTCCTCTCCTTCCTCCTCCCCAGCGTCAGCAGTAACCATTCCCTCGTCCCATTCTACTTATCTTTCTCGTACACTTAGGTGTGATTTTGTACTCTAGGTGTTTCCTAGCGTTATATCCCACAGTAGGTTCCCCAAGAGAAGGGTCCCTGCTACTCAAACACACATTTATATTTGTCCCATGTCTAGTATGCAGAAATGTCAACATATTTTTTAAAATTTAATTAAATTGAAAATGTGACATGAAGAACTGAAACAATTCTCTAGGACATTCGAGAACAAAAACGTGCATCTTCCAAATAGATTGTCTACACTGGTTCAATTTATAAGCTAATTGCTCAAATCTCCACTTTGCCCGTGTGGCCTCGTTCTCAAGGACAGTAACCAAACTCCTTAAAATCACGACCCTTTCTAGAAACGCCACAGGAGACGACACGTAGATCTAAATCCTGCATTTGTAAGTCGCCGTTTAAGGTGCACAGTGAGAGTGATAAGTTCTCAATTGTGACTCCTTTCCCTGTATTTATAGGTATGGAGCAAAGCATGTTATTATAGTCTTTGGAGATTAGTTGCCATTGATACGCCAGGGAAATCGGGACTTGATGGTATCTGTCACCTGCTTTTCCATGGCAACCTTACTCTGCTATCCCTGAAACTGAGGAGATGAGGTCACAAATTATAGCTGGGGCAGAAACACCAGATCCCCAACCAGCTGCCCACACTGACAACTCACCACAAGATTAAAGCTGCAATGGGGATGAAATATGGTGTGCAATCAAGAGAATGGGACCCAGCTAGCTAGCTGACAGACCAGACCATTCAAGGGTCCAGAGGTGTTTAGACAGAGAGTGTCTCTTTTGTAATGCCACTTGTCCCCCCCATAGAGGCGAAGGGGAATGCTTTCCTTGGAGAATTTTAAGAACAGGCCAAACCACCAATTCCAGTTGTAGGCCGCTTTGAGAGCAGGGGGCTAAACTAATTGACCTCTCTACCTCCCCCACTCTTGATCCTAGAAGACCCCACCTCAGTGAAAACTCCCTGGGAAGATCCTTAAGGTCTTTTGCCACACCACAACAGGGAATTAGAAAAGAAAAGTGACTATTAATATATTACCAGTTACTTGGAATAGTTTTTCAAGTGATTAGGGGAGGGACTCACTGCTAAATGTTGGGGGAGGTGGGCAAGAGAATCTCAGTTTAATGTTGTGACCACTACCCCCCTCCCAGCTGTCTTCGAACCGTGCCTTTTTTTTCTTCCAAATTTTCTCTGTTATAAAGCCACTTGGCTGGAATACAGATCTGGGTGACAGCTGTCCCCATCAGCAGACAGCTTCATTAAACCTCATTAAGATGTCATCTCTCTGCCTTATTTCCCATCTCTCAGCTCTAATTAAAACCATCTCTCTCCACGTCCCTGGAGGTCCTAATTTTCTCTGGGCACCTTCTGCAAGTTATCTCCCTTTACTACCCAGTGTGAAAGAAAATTAGGCATCTGAAATGATGTTGGGTTAACTCAGGTAGTGAAGGCAACCCTCCTTTTCTAGGAACCCTTTAAGAGTGGCCATCCTTCTCTGGGGACAACCATCTTTCTGGGATTGTGGGTGTGAGTGGGTTGCTAGCCAGACCCTGCTGTGTAAGCAACAACTAGTATAAATTTTGGCTCCTGAAACTGTTTAGTTCAAGCCTTTTGGAGTACCATGATATCTATTTTAATCTGAATTGCATATATATAGATTGTGTGTTTGTGCATGTGCACACACAGAGGTATATATATATAAAATCTTAGTCTTTCAAGGAAGGACCAGTCACTTACCAGAGCTGGACACCACACATTTGTTATGTGCTTGTACTTCCCAGGCACTTGAAACTAGGGAAACCAGGAGGAGAAGATGAGGAGAAAGAGCATTCTAACCATGGGATGTTGCCAGAGAAAATGCTATAGTCAGGAGATGAAGTCTTATTCAAAAAACAGCAAGGAAGCAAATGTCACTGGGTCACACAGTATAGCAGGGAGGAGAGAGTAAGGTGTAAGAAGACTGGAAAGGTGGAGGAAGGGATAGATATTAAAGGATTTTAATACCAAACAAAGGATTTTCTATTTTATTCTGGAGGTAATAGGGAGCCAGTGGAATTTGCTGAGTAAGAGGGTAGCATAGCTATACTGACTTAAAAAGAGAAAAAGGGAATAGACTTTACCATTTGCCTAAATTCATACTCTTCTCACCCCACCCAAAATTAGCAAGTCACTATTTCCAAGGATAGGAGTTATTTGTCACTGACTCATCTCAAAAGGCAGAGGGTCAATTAATAAATTTTCAGTTTCTTCCCTCTGAAAACCAGATAGGATCTAGTATCACAGAAGCCCCAGAAGTTTGAGCTAAAAAGGACTTCCAAGTCCATTGAGTGCAGCCTCCTAATTTTACAGAGGAGGAAACCCAGGTACAGAAAGATAAAGTGAGGGGGCAGCTGGGTAGCTCAGTGAATGGAAAATCAGGCCTATAAATGGGAGGTCCTAGATTCAAATCTGGCCTCAGAGACTTTCTAGCTGTGTGACCCTAGTCATGTCACTTAATCCCCATTGTCTAGCCCTGACCACTCTTCTGCCTTGGAACCAATACATAGCATTGATTACAAAACAGAAAGTAAGGAAGAAAGAAAGAAAGAAAGAAAGAAAGAAAGAAAGAAAGAAAGAAAGAAAGAAAGA
>NC_058131.1:279102276-279131299 GCF_016433145.1 Gracilinanus agilis
GGAAGGAAGAAAGAAAGAAAGAAAGAAAGGAAGGAAGGAAGGAAGGAAGGAAGGAAGGAAGGAAGGAAGGAAGGAAGGAAGGAAGGAAGGAAGGAAAAAGAAAGAAAGATAAAGTGATTTACCTAGGGTCATCTGGGTCATAAAATAGCAGAGGCAGGATTCAAACCCAGATATTCTGATTCCAAATCCAGCACTTTTCCCTCTGCTCAACTTTATCCACCTTATACGACTGTTCGGAGGCTAAGCGAACATTTGTTAGACAATTGAAAAGCCTCCCCTCTCATGAATTCCATAAATGCACCCTGTTACATGGAACTCCAGAAGAGTTATTGCCTGTTAGATATTAAATAAAATATTTGTATAGACATATAGACATGCATACATATGCGTGCACACACCATAATGTGTATGCACGGAGCTTGTAATTCATTATTGTAAAACAACTTAAGATCCTTGAATGAAAATCACAATATAAATGCAAATTATGATCATTATTAGCATACTGGATATTTATTTATTTCCATAATAAGAAGCTCAGATAAACAATCATGTAAAATAAGGCTCTTCTTGTATCAAAGGGCTCTGGTATCATCTTAAGAGCTGAAGGCTTTGAATTAAGCGCATTGTTAGGTGGCAGCTGGACACTGCACAGTACTGTTTTAAAGGAATACTGATGTATTCCCACACTGACACCATTAAAACCAAGGCACAACCAGAGAGGTGAGAGGGGACCCCGGCTAGGAAGCAGCAGCTTCAGGACCCAGGTCGACCAGTGAGTATTTTTGGACCTTCAAGTGCTATTTGTGGAATTTTTTGATCTGAGGGTCTCTACACATACACACGCACACACAACATTCACATACACACACATGCACGTACACGCACACACAGACTATCAGAAGGGAAAGCTAACAGGGAGACTAGGACCTAATGGTCACACTGAGAGGGAGGCCAGTCTATGAGATCCTAGCGTTTGCTGGATGGTAAGTCCTCTCTTGATGCTCTCCCAGCCTGGTTAGGCTAGAAGCTGGCCTGCAGTGGCCACTTGGCACGGCCACTCACACCCTTCTAGAACCCCCTGAGAGCCCCGGAGGCCAGGCGGTGCCTGTGAGCAGCCCACACTGCTTCCCCGGGTTGCCTTCTTCCTCACCACCTTCTGTTCTCTCTGCTTTCATTGCCCTCTCTTGTACAGTAAAGCCTCCTGTCATGTCGCCATTACTATTAGTATTGCTGATTTATGGCTCTTGCCTTGTGGAGTGATTGCAGTGACAGGGCCCAGCATTTTCTCCCCCTTCCCCCCTGCGACAGCTTGAAATCAAGTCCTTCATTTGCATTTACATGATCTCGCTGTGCAGCTTATGAGATCGAGAGATTTATTTGCTACTTAGCTCCATGTTTGATTACACTCAGAGAAGGCGGTGAGCTACAAAGTGCATGGATGCATCAGATCTGAGCTCCCGCGGCCCTCTGGGGGCCAGTAACTCAGCATCAGGTTTAGGTAGATGAGGAAGGAACACACAGCGTTTTGAAGAAGGCAAATGTGAGGAGGTCGGAAGGAACAAAACATCATGACTTGGTTTCTAAAACAATAAAGAACCAGCAAGATGGCATTTAAGGAAAAGAGTAAATTCAAGTCACTTGCAGGTGGCATCTCATTGTCCCAGGGGGGTGAACTCCCAGGAACTTTTTTTCCAGAGCCTAGTCGGGAAAGAAGGAGCTCCTGCTGCTGTGAGGTTGCCAGAATGAGTCGGGGCATAAAAAAAGTCATGGCACCTGTTGCACTCTGATAGACAGATATTCCATTTGAATGTAATGGCTTACCAGTCACTCCCACTTCTCTGGTTTGGGGGTTAGCCACTGCCACAGATTTTTCATCCTAGACAGCCTCCACAACTGTAAACTGTTAGAGCTTGGAGGGATCTCAGATCACCCAGTACAATGCCAAAATGGAGAGATCCCTCTTCATCCACTATGTGGCCTTGGGCCAGAAAGTTCATTTCTCTGGGCCTCGGTTTTCTTAAAATAAAATAAAAGGTAAAATTTAAAAAAAAAAAAAAAGTGGACTAGGCAGCCTCTACGATCCCTTCCAATTCTGGAAACTAATGATCCAATGATACCCCACTGCAGTCATCTGGTATGGATGACAGGAGACAAATTCATTTTAGTAACCAGCCCGAACAAATCAGAATTAAGGAAGTTAATATGTTGCATTTCCAGATCCAAAGAGAATTTTTTAAAAAAATTATCTGCTTCTTTGGGTTATCCGTATCTCTGCTCGTAGACACGAGTGTGAATAACAGAGAAGAGGTTGTGAAATAAATTTATTCAAAATAAATTCACATATGTTTCAACTCCCCCAGTGAAGTACATTAGCCAATAATTCTCCCTGCTCTGTGGATAGGAAAACAGAGAAACACAAGTGAAATGTTATTTCTTGCCCAACTTCACACACTTACACAGGCCAAGGCTGGAAAGTATTAATTCAATTCAACTGAACCTCCATTAAGCACTTCTGTGACCACAGTATAGTGGAAAGCACTGGATTTAAAGCCAGGAGATGGGTGCTAAAATTAGGGTTCAGCTATTCTACTCAATTCATTTCTACCTGTGTGGAAATCTGGGATCTGCTACTTTCTATTTGATTCAATTCAACATTGTTCCTTACCAGCTT
Organism: Gracilinanus agilis; assembly: GCF_016433145.1. Lineage (NCBI taxonomy): Eukaryota > Metazoa > Chordata > Mammalia > Didelphimorphia > Didelphidae > Gracilinanus > Gracilinanus agilis. The sequence continues at coordinate 279,104,948 of NC_058131.1, forward strand.
CTTAACCCTGGACAAGTCATTTTAAGCCACCAGTTTCTTCATCAGTATCCTGAAGGAATTAGACTAGAAGACAGCTAAGGCCCCTTTCAGCTCTAAGGCCTATGATCTACAGAATATGTACACAATAGAGGACCCCTCACTATCAGAAGGTTTCTCTTTATTTAGTACGGGGCTAACAAGTACACGGATAATACAAATTCCTGTTGGTCATTCAAAGCCCTTCAGAACCTAGCCTCTTCCTATCTTATAAAATTCTTACACCTTCTTCCCCATCACATACTCTTCAGTCCAGTAATGCTGGCCTCCTTACTGATCTGAGAACAAGACACTCCATCTCTTGGTGCTGGTCATTTTCTTTGACTGACCCCCATGCCTAGTATGCTCTCCCCCCTCCTCTCTGCCCCCTGGTCCCCCTGGTTTCCTCTAGGTCTCATTTAAAATCCTATTTTCTACAGAAAGCCTTTCCCAATCCTTCTTAAATCTAGTGTCTTCACTATTAATTATTTCCTATTTAGCATATATATATATATATATAGCTTGTTTGTACCTTTTTTTTATTGTGGTCTTTTCCATTAGATTTTAAACTCCTAGAGGGTAGGGGCTGCCTTATGCCTCTTTTTGTATTCCCAATACTTAGCACAGTGCTCAGAATATAGTGTTTTTAATACATATTTATTGACTGACTGACTATGAATGTGCAAGACAAAATAGCACCAAAACAGAGATACAAAAGTGCTATGGGGAAGTTCAGAGGAGAGTGAGAGATCACACTCAATTAGGAGGAACAGGAAAGGCTTCATGGAGAAAATGGGCTTAAAGGTGGGTTTTAAAGGCGAATGGGATTTCAACAGTTGAAAATGGCAATGAAGATGCAAGACTTTAAAGAAATCAGGAAAATTGATAGATTAATGAAAAATCTGTCCTATGGCACTAGATGAGTCAAATTTAATCCCTCTGCTGGAGCTCTTTCCTTACATGTTAGAATATTGGCTAGTGGGGGGAAGCCTGGTGAAATCTGGTTTTACAGGGATTTGTTAATTCTTCTAACTGTGATAACTTTGGTCCCAAACAAAACTCAAAATATTCCTAAACTCAGAGGCCCCTGTACTTCATTTTAATCTATGTTTTTCATTTGTTTCACATGATCTTGTTTTTGGAAGACTAGAGTGGCATAATGCGGGGGGAAAAGCTATTGGACTGGGAGACCAGAGACTGGGTTCCAGTCCTCGCTCTACCATTAATCAGCTCTCTAGTAGTAGTCAAGTTACTTCTCCTCTCACTTTCCCCATCTATGAAATAAAAATGTTGGCCCTTCTAGTTTGGGATCAATGACCTTATAACTAGATTATCTCTATGGCCTTTTCCAGTTCTGGCATTCTTTCACTCTTTCTAATGGTCATTGCAGTCTGTATTGTAATAATTGGAAGAAATCTCTTCAAGTTTCCTTTTTAATGTGGAACCCAAAGGGAGAAAGAATAGTGCTTTAGATTGCAAAGAAGGCTGAATGAAGGACAGCCCTAGGAGGTGTCATGAGAAACAGATGTCATGCTTATTTGGTCAGTGGATCTCATCAGCTACCAAGGGTCAAACCCAGATGAGCACCAAGTTAGTAGATTTATGGCAGAAGCTCCCTGAAATAAAGAAGGCAGAGAATGATCTATGTACTTTTCAAAACTTAAAACAGAAATCAAAGGGGAACTGATCTGTTTTAAGTTTTGACAGCTGCAAGGATCATTCTCTTTCGTTACCTTATTTATGTTTTCAATTTCTTTATAGATTCATTGAAAATCGCATCATGTAATAGTGAAGGAAAATGTTCAGTGTGGGGTTTTTTTTCCTCGATAAACCCTTGTTCCTTCCCGAGTACAGATGAAAACGCCAGCTCCAGTGACTTTTTTTTGATGTATATTTCATAATATCTCATTGATTGTAAGTTTTATTTCTATGTCAATAAAAAAAGCGATATTGTAATAAATGAGAAGGAGTTTAACACAAAATGGCAGCTGACCCGTTAGCATAGCAAGCCTGGGAGATATTGATCTAAAATAAAGCCTGCGAATAAAGATGAGTGGGATAGAGAGAAAAAGAAGCTAGTGACTCTAGGACAAAGCTTAGAGGCTGGAATACTGAGCTCTCATAGGTTTCTCCCCTGGGGGCTGGGTTCCTCTGTGCTGGTTCTGTACAGGTATTGCTGAATGGAAAGTTGGGGCAGTTTCGCAAATAAATCATTATTATATCATTATCATCATTTTTTGACGCACCATTCAAGGACCACTTACCCTGAGTCTCCTACCAATTGGTAATGACTCTACCCCTTAGCACTTAGTTTAGCAACTATCTAATGCACTTATCATATAATATTATCTATGATAGTTAGCTATGCTATCTTTGTGTCGTTTCCTTCTTCTAAACTCTAAGTTCCATGAAGGCAGGGACTGTTTTTTATCTAAATTTTGTATCTCCCCAGCACCTAGCACATTGCTCCACAATCCACTCCAATCCAACAAGCATTTATTATTAAGAAGGTTAATTAAGCTGTTTAGTGGATGAATCACTGGTTGTTTAAAAAACAACAAACATTTCCTAAACATCCATTAAGTATAGGGTTCTAAGTTCAACAAAAAAGTCTACAATGACAGTGACCCTCCTTTTAAGGTGCTTCATTCACTATATTGTTAAGAAATCAGAGCATGTGTATGAAATATAACTAAGGCAGCCTATGGTTAATATCTGATGTATGGCAGAGACAATATGTCCCCCCATAGGAGGGGAAGAAGGATTACTGTAGACAGAAGTCAAGGAAGGCCAGCGGAGGAGGTAGGACTTCTGTTAAGCCATGAAGGATGGACATGACTTAGATGAAAGGAAAGAAAGTGTCAGCACTCACAGGATTGCACTGGCTTTGGTCTATGAATGTGGTCTAGGCAGGGGCTGTCCCATCTAAAGATATGAAGTAGAAGGGCCCTGGTGGTATGTGCAAAACTATTTTAGCTTTATTAAAAATATATACTTTATGTATGTTATCTGAAGAGAAACCCTAGAATTTAAGAATAATTTGAAGGACCAAGCTGTGTCAAATGACACAGTGCATTTTTAAAATTATCTATAAGGTAAAGAAAGCAGAAATAGGAAGAAAATGTTTATTTCAAAGTAAAATTATTTTTTAAATTGGATCAATTGGTGGATGCACCTGGTCCTTTCTAATGTTAAGCACGTAAGAGGGATGCAAGAAGGATAAGGAGCTTCAGAAATCTTTTGTTCTTGGAATTTGACACAGAAGGACTATAGGAATCAGTTGAGATGATCAGTGGATGAATTGAATCATTACTATGCAAGCACAGTAAAATTTACATTTCCAGGACAGGGAAGGAACTCAACTTCCACCTCTCCGCAAGCTATAGCTTGGACTGAACATATAAAAGCAATGCAGAGTTTGGTAAACAACTACAGAGGCATGACTTCTGGGACTGGTGATTGAGTGATATTTGATGAGAAATGTCTGTGTACACCATGGATCCTATGTACGTGCATCAAGCTCATTCCTATAGCTTTTAACTGGAAATGTCAACAAAGCCATCATGATGAGCCATAGGTTGCTATATATAGCGCTAAAAGAGACCTCAGTGGCCATCTCATGAGAAATACTGGAAGATTAAAATTATAACCTTAATCAAGATGTATCTGGGGGGCAGCTGAGTAACTCAGTGGATTGAGAGCCAGGCCTAGAGATGGGAGGTCCTAGGTTCAAATCTGGCCTCAGATACTTCCCAGCTGTGTGACCCTGGGCAAGTCACTTGACCCCCATTGCCTAATCCTTACTGCTCTATTGCCTTGGAGCCAATACACAGTATTGACTCCAAGATGGAAGGTAAGGGTTAAAAAAAAAAAAAAAAGATGTATCTGTTTCCTGGTGGTGGAAGGAAGAAGCTGAGGAGCTAAAGATCCCATTTTCCTTATTTTTATTTCAGTTTTAATGCATCAATTTAATGCAGGATGTTATATTGGAAATTTTTAATTAGATACTAGCAGAGGAGGGTGATCTATTCACCGGGCAACAAAATTGGTATCTGCAAATATTAATGAGTTGTCATGGGAAAGAAGGAACAGAGGATTTCTATATGACTCTAGAAGGTAGACCTAGCACCAATAAGAATAGTGTGCTATAGTGGGTAATGTGCTGGACTTGGAATCAAGAAGACATGAGTTTGAATCCTACCTTAGACCCCTGATAGCTATGGGATCCAGGGCAAGCTATTTAATCTCTCTGTCTCAATTTACTTATCTGTAAAATGGGAATGATAATATAGAACGATAATAATATATTAATGATAATAAAAATTTACCTCATAGGTTCACTGTGAAGCTCAAATGCAATAGCATATCTAAAGCTCTTTGTAAACCTTTAAGTGCTATATAAATGTCAGGTACTAGTATAATTACAGGGAAGTAGATTTTGGCTCATCACAAAGAACTTTCTACTAACTATAGCTGTCTGATAGTGGAATTGGCTTTCATGTGAAGCAGTGAGCTCCCTATCATTAGAGATGTCTAGAGTCTAATTGTCCATCTTGCTTGGATACTATAAAGAGGATTTCTACATTAGTTGGAATCCAAAATTAGTATTATCCCTTGCATTTGTAAAATGCTTTCCAATTTTTAAGGTATAATGGAAAGAGCACTCGTCTTGGAATTGGAAGATATGGATTCGATTCCCAGCTCTAACACTAGCTGTGACCTTTAACCTCTTTGAGCCTCAGCATCCTTGTCTACAGAAGAGGAATAATAATACTTTCCCTCCCTTACTTCATAAGGTGGTACAGCTCTTCATGGCTTCATAAACTTTAAAGTTTTGTATAAATTTGAATGATAATGTATGCATTTACTATTTTTTTGTTTTCTGTGATCACCAATATGATGGATATAAGAGAAAATGTCAAAATCATTTTAGTTTGTCTTTTCCTTTTCCTTAGGGCTTTGTAACATTCTTTCATATACTTGTTGATCATTTGTATTTCTTCTGAAAATTGTCCATTCATACATATATTTTGACTACTTGTCTATTGGGGAATGGATCTTGTTCTTATCTATTGGTATCAATTCCCTATATATGTTGGCTAGCAAAGATATATTGTGTATATTTTTTTTACCAATCATAAGCTTCTCTTATTCTATCTACATTGATTTTGTTCATTCAAAAGCTTTCTAATTTCATGTAATTATGTAACACCATATATCATTCTTCTAATCCACTTTTTTCCATTCAGATGGTCACAACCCTAGCTGAGGTCCTCATCACCTCTCACCTAGGTTATTACAATAGTCTCCTCATTGGTCTCACTGACTCCAGTCAATCCACTCTGCAGTCCACACTGTTGTCAAATTGGTATCCCTAGAGCATAGTTGCTATATCCCAGTTCAAGAAGCTTGAGTCTTCCTCTTACCTATGGGATAAAACACTAATAAAAAACTCCTTTATTTGGCTTTTAAAACCTTTTGCAATCTGGCTCCAGACTATTTTTCTAAGTTTATTACATTTTACTTTCCTTCAAGTACTCTATACTCTAATTTGCTGTTCCCCAAATACAGTATTCCATCTCTTTGCCATTATATAGACTTTCCTCCATACCTGGAACCTTCTCTCTTCTGTCATTATTTTTAAAAATAAATTGTTATTTATCTTTCCATCCAACTCATAAAATCCTTAAGCTTCATTCAAAGCTCAGTTCAAATACTTCCATGATCTCCAGAAAGCCCATCCTCATTCCCATACTCCCCTCCAGTTATTAGTGCCCTCCCCATAGAAATCGCCTTGTGTATGCAATATTTATGTATTTAATTGTTACTATACAAGTTCTCCTTCCCCAATAGAATATAAATTCCCTGATGCCAGAGATTGTTTCATCAGTGTCTTTATATCCCCAGTTCTAGTACTGGCCTAGTACCAAATCTGACACTTTGAAAACTGGCAAGAGTAAAAAAAATATGAGAATGGCCAATGTTGGAAGGATTATGGAATGGTAGACACACTAGTACATTGTTGGTAGAACTATGGATTAGTACAGCCATTACGGAAAGCATTTTAGAATTATGCAAATAAAGTGACTAAAAAGTCCATACCTTTTGACCTAGATATTCCACTAATAGGCTTTTTACCTTCAAAAAGGTCATTGATAAAAGAAAATGTTAATACACATCAAAATAGTTATAGAAACACTTTTTTATAATAGAAAAAGAGAAACAAGATAGATTCCTATCAACTGGTGAACAGCTAAACAAATTGTGGAATATGAATGTCATGAAATATTATTGTGTGGTCAGAAATGACAATGGGGCAGCTATATAGTAAAACAGATAAAGTGTTAGGCCTGGTGCCAGAAGACATCAAATCCAGTCTCAGACACTTACTACCTATATGACGGTGGGTAAGTCTTTTAACCCCATTTGCCTCAGGTTCCTCATCTGTCAAATGAGCTGGAAAAGGAAATGGCAAATCACTCCAGTAAATTTTCCAAGAAAGTCCTAAATGGGGTCACGAAGAGTCAGACACAAATGAACATGACTGAACAACAACAAAAGAAATGAAAAATATGATTAATACAGAAAAACATGGAAAGATTTGCATGAACTGATATGGTAGGGAAAAAACAACAAAAAAAACAATATACACAATGACTACTGCAATGTAAATTGGAAAGAACAACCCACAAAATAATCAATATTGCAAAATTTCAAAGGACAAGCATGACTCCAAAAAAGAGATCTAAGAAGGCATTCCCACCCCATCCCTTTGCTGAGGTGTGAAGTCCACAGATGTGACACATTGCACGTATTTTCAGATTTTTTTTTGATGTATTGTTCAGTCTTGTTTATTTCTCTTATTTTTCTTGTTTTGTTTTTTCTTTTAAAATATTATTTGTTATATAGGATAGCTCTCTGAGAAGGGGTAGGGGGGAGACTAGGGGAAATTTTGATAATGTAAAAAAACCCAGAAGATAGCAATAAAATATATTTTTTAATGTAGAGGAAAAAAATTAAAATAAAATTTTTAATGTGGGGACAGCAAGGTGGCTCAGTGGATTGAAAGCCAGGCCTAGAGATGGGAGGTCCTAGTTGTAAATCTGGCTTCAGACATTTCCTAATTGTGTAACTCTGGGCAAAGTCACATAGCCCCAGTTACCTTCTGCTTTGGAGCCTTTACACAATATTGATTCTAAGATGGAAGGTAAGGGTTTTTTTTTAAAGAAGAAAAAGGAGGAGGAAGAGAATGAAGAGCCGAGGAGAAGAAGAAATGTAAAGGAGAACAGATGTTCCTACTATCACCATAAGGAAAATGTAACCCAGATAAGAGCTAATTCATGATAACATGGCTAGTAAGTGCCATGTTGTTTCTTGGATAACCTAATAGGTTCCTTCTGTTATAATCTCTCTCTCTCCACAGTTTCTTTAACACTTCCAGCCCTAATTCTGTGACGTTAAAAAGTCCTTTCCTTTACACTTATAGTAAAGAATATGATCTGACTTGGCTTTCTACTAAAGAGGACAGATTCATGGTCATTGATCTATGCTCCATTTTCCAATCTCTCCTGCGATAAGACAATTATTAGACAACTGGCCAGATTGAGGGGTACAGGCTGTGATGACTGACCACATTAGGTAAGATCTCCCACAATATGCTAGAACATGAAACCTTTGCTTCATTAACAAACCACTCAAGTCCTGTTATCAATCAGCCATACTAGTCTTCTAAAAGCAGGACTCGACCTCCTAAACAGCTACATGACAAAGGGCACAGGCTCATAGAGCCATAGATTTAGGCTAGAAGGAACTTTAGAGACCATCAGTCCCATTCTCTCATTTTAGAGATAGAAATTGAGGCCCCAAGAAGTTTTCTAGGTAATAAACAGCAAAGGTGGACCTCGAACCCAGGTCCTTTGATTCCAAATCTTAGTCACTTCAGCAGCACCATCCTCACCCTTCTCTGCCTCAGTCTCCTCAGTTTTGAGCCAGAGGTAATCTTGTTCTTTTATTCAGCAGAGAGTGGCCGGTGCATTAAAGGAGTAAATGTGTGTGTGTGTGTGTGTGTGTGTGTGTGTGTGCTTATTTCCTAGGGCAAAAGATGGCTGAGAGATATTAACGAGAAAAAAAATGTCTTATAAATGATTTAATGGGAGGTTTCTTAGATGGAATGGAAATGCATAACTTAGGTAAAGATTTCAAATATATGGCATAATTGCTACATATGAAATCTGTTTGTACTTAGCTTTTAGTCTTGAAAATTACCTACCTCAGTGCTACTACAATTAATCATTAAAGAATTAAGAAAAGGAATACCCATTATTGTAAAAGACTCCACTGATGATTTTGATCCAACTTGTAAAATAGACAGATTTGGTGCAACTGAATAATTTTCCTCTTCTCTGCACAAAATCATGAATGCTAGTCATACTTGGGGGCTGAAGTGAATGCTTGCAAACTGGTATAGACCAGCTTATAATTACCAAAATAGAAAAAGAACAGCATTTTGTAATGAATGACAAGCCACTAGGCGGAAATCTAATTTGGTCTAATTAAGCAGCCTTTTGTGAGGATTTGTCTTTAGATGAAAAGAGGGAGCCAAAGAGATCTAAATGCAAATGAACTCTATCATTTTGGTTTTAAAGGGCTAGCCAGAGAAGAAAGTCTTTATGCTCCCCACTTTCTCCTCCTTCATTAGATCCTTAGCCTTTTCTTGTCGCCTCAAACCGGCATCATGCCCCACGTTGCAGGGATCTGCACATTATCCTTGCCTTCTTCGTTTTTTTGTCTCCTCTCAGAACAGAGCACCCAGCCCCCACAAAGCTGTCAAAGTTCTTTTGCTTATTTAGGGACAAATTTTACTCTGCTAAAGGTAGCATTTATAAAGCAGCCCATGCATTATAACTTGATTGGGAAAGACTGCGCGGGGGGGGGGGCAATGACCAGAGGATCAAGGGCATCCCCGAGATGAAAGCCCGGGAGGATTTTAGTGGATGGCTTCTGCTACTGGACTGAAGCAACCTGGGATTTCAAAGGTTATGCCAGTGCAGTGGCGCCTTTGGAGGTTAAACCAGTGCAGGAGCTTGAAGGATGAGCTTAGTTGTTTTCTGATGATTTGCCTAATTTAATGAGGAGACAGATGCTCATCACCAGAGGTTCAGCCAATCAATGATGTATTCTGTTTTTGCTGCAGTGGCTTTATTTTAAGGTATGGAGGGAGGAGTTGTGATTGGTACCAATGGCGGGAAGATTGAGGCTGTTGAAAGGCAATGAGGCATCATGGAAAGCATTTCATTTGGAGTCAGGAAAGACCAAGATCTTAATCCCAACTTCAGCATTTCATAGCTGTGTGGGTTTGTCAATTCATTTCACTCCCTCTGAACCTCAGTTTCCTCATCTATATGATATTGTGATAGGGGGCAGCTGGGTAGCTCAGTGGATTGAGAACCAGGCTTAAAGACGGGAGGTCCTGGGTTGAAATCTGGCCTCAGACACTTCCCAGCTGTGTGACCCTGGGCAAGTCACTTGACCTCCATTGCCCACCCTTACCACTCTTCCACCTAGGAGCCAATACACAGTATTGACTCCAAGACTGAAGGTAAGGATTTTTTTAATTAAAAATTTAAAAATGTTTTTAAAAAGATATAGCGATAATTTTTTATTAACTACCTCTGAGTTGTGGTGAGAAGTTGCTTTGTAAATGTTAAAGTATTATAGAAATGTGAGCTATCATTTTAATACATTTTATTGATCTTTTTACCTCGCATTACCTACATTTCCATCCCAAAGAGACATCCTTTATAACAGAGAATATGGGGCAGCTGGGTGGCTCAGTGGATTGAGAGCCAGGCCTAAAGACAAGAAGGTCCTGGGTTCAAATCTGAACTCAGGCACTTCCCAGATGTGTGACCCTGGGCAAGTCACTTAACTCCCATTGCCTAGCCCTTACTGCTCTTCTGCCTTGGAGCCAATATGCAGTATTGATTCTAAGACAAAAGATAAGTTTAAAAAAAACAGAGAATAAGATTTTTTAAAAATCAGTTTATCAAACTATTTAACCAACACAGTTAAGAAAATCTGACATTGCATATGGAATGTTCTATACCTATTGCCCCCACCTCCAAGATGGATGGGAGGATGCCTTCTTATATCTCTTTTTTTGGAGCCAAGCTTGGTCATTACAATTTCACAGCATTTAGGTTCAAATTTTTTGAGGGGAAGGGAACAAACTACTACTACTGAGCTAAGAGCTTTAAAAATATTTTCTCTTTTGGTCCTTGAAGCAATTCTATAATTTAGATACCATTATTGTCTCCATTTATAGCTGAAGAAACTGAGACAGACAGAAGTTGTGACTGGCTCAAGGTCCCACAGCTAGTCATTACCTGAGGCTAGATTTTGAAACAGGGCTTCCTACCTCCGAGCCCAGGGCTCTCCTAACCCTGCCATCTAGCTGCCTTTTAGATTATTGTAGTCATTCTTGTTTTCCTGGTTCTTCTTTACAGTACTTTATAAGTTTTCTTACACTTTTCTATATTCATCATCTTATACTCACAGCACAGTCCCAACCATGGGCTTTTGTTTCTAGTTCTTTGGTGAGCTGTAATGATTAAGTCATAGGTCCCTGAAATATTGGAGAAAGACAATAAAGGCAGCAAGTCTGACATTTTACTTAAAAAAGGTATTTCAGGGACAGCTGGGTAGCTCAGTGGAGTGAGAGTCAGGCCTAGAGACGGGAGATCCTAGGTTCAAACCCGGCCTCAGCCACTTCCCAGCTGTGTGACCCTGGGCAAGTCACTTGACCCCCATTGCCCACCCTTACCACTCTTCCACTTATGAGACAATACGCCGAAGTTAAGGGTCTAAAAAAAAAAAAAAGGTATTTCATCCTATTTTCTAAGTCTGAAGTTCCATGAGGCTGAACATTTTGCAATGACTAGCTGGCCCATTTAAAATAAGTCGTAGGGGGCAGCTGGGTAGTTCAGTGGATTGAGAGCCAGGCCTAGAGATAGGAGGTCCTAGGTTCAAATCTGGCCTCAGACACTTCCCAGCTGTGTGACCCTGGGCAAGTCACTTGACCCCCATTGCCTAGCCCTTACCACTCTTCTGCCTTGGAGCCAATACACAGTATTGACTCCAAGATGGAAGGCGAGGGTTTAAAATAAAAATAAAATAAGTCCTACTTCATGACACATCAGTGGGGCTGATGGAGATTAAGGTTACTTGGTATGGCCTTTCTTGGGTGGGCATTTATTTGGCACAAAACACAACCCAAACGAGGGTGAAAATTTCTTCTTTAGCTTGATCTAATCTAATCCATCTCCCTTTGTCTGAAACCCAGAAAGGGGAAACACCTGAGCCAAGATCCCAGTGGTCATTAACAGAGCATGACTTAAATCCACATCTTTTTTGGTTCCATCTTCCAAACTTGTATTCATTAGAAATTTTGTACCTTTATCTCCCAGAATTCTTTCCTTGTCCCAAAATTCCCCTTCCCTTTGTCCTCACGTTTGCGTTGTTACATTATTTGTACATAGTTTCTGTTACTCTTCCCTCTCGCTCTCTCTTCCATGTGAGTGGCTTGGGTGAGCTCCCTCTTGACTCTGGTCTTTTAGTTCCCCTTTGCTTCAAGTTAATATTAATACATCTTATTAAAAATACTTGGAGTATTGGATATTAATTTTAAAATCTACAAACTCAAACTAACACTAAAACTGACCCCCTGTGCTATTTACAACTGAGTCAGTGATGGGCAGGCCTTCCTTCCCAGATACTCGAGATAGAAGGGGCACGTTTCATTAACACTGGTTACTTATTAAGTTCAGGTCAGGTCTGTGGCAGAAATAATGATCCATTTCCTTTGTGAATTCTTTGCATTCTCACCTCTTATCTCATTATTGTTTTAAAACATAGCTGGCATATAGAAATATGTTTTGCATGACTTCACATGTATAATGGGTATCACATTGCTTGCCTTCTCAAGGGGGAGGGACCTGATGGGAGGGAGAGAACTTGGAACTCAAAATTTTTAAATGAATGTTTAAAGTAAATAAATAAGTGATTTTACTTTTAAATTAAAGGTTTTCAAGGCACCCTCTACTCCCTTTTTTGTAGTGGTGGGGCCTTTGGGTACAGAACTGGCATAGGCTGTCAGACTTGGTCATGTGTTGGTAGGCTAGTTAAATTGCTTTTATCCCCTTCTCTCTTTTTTATTCTTTGCTACAAGGGATATTTATAATAGCTAAGATTTAGATGTCACTTTACAGATTGATTTATAGCTCATTTGATTCTCATAAGTATCCTGAGAAATAAGTGATATTTTTTATCCCATTTAACAAATGAGAAAACTGAGGTAGACAGAGGTTAAATGACTTGCCCAGGGTTACACAGTTAAGGTCGGATTGGAACTCAGGTCTTCCTGACTCCCAAATCCAGAACTGTATCCTCTCTACATAAGGGAGTAAAGGAAGGACATAATCTGAAAATTAAGGTGATGTAAAAAAACAAAAGACATCAATAAAAATTTTAAATTTAGGAAATGAAAGATACCGTGAAGTCATTTAGTATCTTCCGAATGTGAGCCAGTTATAAACCTACTTAATAATTTAATCCTCATGTGTTAACTGTTGATATTCCCTATGTTTGGAACCCTTGCTCTTCCCCTTCATTCAGGCCAAAAAAAAAAAACCCATTTCTAAATTATACATTTGAACCATAGTCTTGGACCTGAATCTTCACTTTCCCACCCAAGCTGCTATTCCCTCCTTACCCTATGCCCCTGCCCCTTATCTTAAGTTGGCTCACAAAATTACCAGATATGCCTCATGTTGCACAGGGATAGAAGGCTCAGTGAAAGAACTGGTCATTTTCTAATAGGAAAAAAGGTTTTATATGATTGCAAATGTAAAATCTAAATCAGATTGCTTATCACCTTGGGGAGAGGGAAGAGAATGAGGAACAGAAACTGGGAAGGAAGGAGAACATTTAGAACTCAAAAGAAATGTTAAAAATCATTTTTACATGTAATTGGGTGAAAATAAAATAGTATTAAAAAAAGAATTGGTCGCTTTTTAGGAATGTTTTGAAAATCTCTGTTTAAGATTATGGGCAGGAAGCAAAGAGATAAATTACATTCAGAAAATCAAAGAATTACAGAATCTTTGGGGTCAAAGGGACCTTACAGATCATTTAATGAAGTCCCATTCTCTACCATTGCTGTCACCATGTGCAAGTCCCCATAGGCTCTACTCTGATGCCTCAGCATAGCGTGGAGGGGAACCAGGCTTCTCTAGGACTGTTCAGATGAAATGCAGACTCTGGCAGGTCATACCAATGTGCAAAGGCTCCAAGGACAGTCCTGGACTGTTGGTCTACTGTCCAAGGACAAGCCCTAGTTCTAACTAAGTATATTGAAGTTCATCATGAAAAGGTTTTCAGAAAGTGATAGAGTTTTTGGCCACAGCCTCACATGAAAATGTCCAATAAGTATGGAAGAGTTAGAATCTGCTTCAGGGAGAAAGTGCCCCCATGGTGAAATAACACACCCTTTAAAGCATTAAAGAAAGGTTCATCCTCTGCCTTTGTTAGAGGTTAGAATATGGATTGTTATCTATGTTAGAATAAAGATAATCTATTGGATTACCTAACAGATGTGGTCAGTACAGAACAGATGGAAAGAAGGCATTTACCTCTATTCTTGAACACATCTTGAAACCAAATCATCACCCTACAATGGTACAATATTACCATCATCTCCCCTCCCACCCACTCCTCTCTAACATGGCCAAATTCTCCTGATGGATCCAGGTGCTATTTGAGCTCCTTAAATCTCCTGGGTCTCTAAAGGTGATCCAACCCTTGGAGACAGCTGCTGGTCTAATTCCGCATAATTCTTTGTTCTTTCTCTATAATAATTAGCCTTCCTCTTCTTGTCTGGAGGAGATAGGCTAAAGATCTTCTTCCCTGCCTTCTTCTGGATTTCCTTCTGGACTATAGATGATCAGGATGACCAGAGATGTGAGCTGGGAAGACAATTATAGGTTTGGGCCACAGGAAATAGAGAAAGGGATTCACTCTCCCCCTCAAACTCTGCCTTTCCCATCTGGGCTTCCTTTTGCAACTGGACTCCTTTTGAGGGCAAATTGTCTGGGAATGGAATGATATCATTGAGCTGCAAGTATAAGATCAGTGCTAGGATATTCTAGTTTGATGGATCCCTATAATAAGGAACTGGATGGATAATTTTTTCTAAGAAGGTTTTTCAGTTTCCCTAGATGCACCAATGCCCATATTGGGTTCTTGTTCCAGATGTTTATAGAGTCTTCTATAGTTTTCAAAATTAAAAAAAAAGTCAAACAGAAGAGTTCAGGGAATTCTTGGCAAAGAGAAGTTACAAATCTTGCTTGAGACTCTAAAATGTTATTCCTTTCTACTGTTCAGTAGGAAGCTCTGAGACTCAGCTAATGTCTCCAGCAGATAACAAAATACCACTTGCACCAAATAATCTCTATTTTAATAACAAAACAGTTAAAGTTTTTGCCATAAAAAGAATGCTGTTGCTTTAATATAATACAACCTCAGAAGGTCAGAACATCTTTACTATACCAGACTCAGGAATTCCCACAAGAAATCAAATATAATCCTCTTTAAGAAGCTTTAAATAATTTTGAGCTTTCATATTGACTTATTAAAATGCAGCTTAAAAAACGCCTTCATTGCAATCCTTTTACAAGGGTCAGGGATATAAAATTTGAAGAAATATGATTAGTAGATCCGTTAGAAAGATAGAAGCAGGCAGATCTAATTTCACTTTCACTATTTGAGGGGGAAAAACTTCTCTTGGCATTCTTAATGCTCCTCCCTCAGTTTACCAACTTTTCTATCATTATTTCATAACGGCCAAATCAAACTTCTAGGAATTGCCCCATCTCATCCTGACCTACCTCACCTATCTATTTTTTAAAAGCACAGACTGTTCCCCATGTTTGTACCTTTCTTTCTTCTCATCTCTATTTTTGTCAAAATCTTTCTCTTTCTTCAAGGTCAATCCAAGTGTCACATCCACTCTGAAGTCTTTCCTGGTTCCAAACTAGCTGAAAGTGATCATTTCTTCAGATTTTTGAGGGTTCTTTGTTTAGTTCTCTCTTTGGCTACCATAACAATTCTACCTCATATCCCACTTAGGATAATAGATCTAGCGTGTGAAGGGACCTCAGAGGACATCTAATCTAGCCAACTCATTTTACGGATGAAGAATAAATTTACAGAAGAAATTGAAGCCAAGGGAGGTTAAGTGATTTGTCCAAAGTCATAGCCCAGGCAAGATTTCAACCCAGAGCCTTTCAATCCAAAGTCAGTGTTCTTTTTTTTTACTGTACCACATTTTATATGCATGTCTTACCATTTTCCCCAGCCCCACTGGCTCATCAGCTCCTTGGAAGTTCCTTGAGAGGGACCAAATCATTTTTATATTTGCTTTCTCAAGGCCTAAGACATTATCTTGCCCATAATAAAAAAAATTGTTGAACTTAACTGATTTCACTGGAACCTGAGTGAACCTTCTACCTGCTCCAAATGAAGAAATGCTTTAGAAACAGGTTTTGGAGACTAAATCCAAACCTTAAGTCCTTCAAGTCCATCAGTAACAAACTTAGTAACAAATAATTCTTAGCTCAGAACCACCTACTAGAAGATTTTTTTTCCATGTTAGTTTTAAATGCAAGCTTCCTTTAGTGTCAAAAAGACTATTAACCAGAAATTCTGATGTTCCTAAAGCTTTAAAGAATTCTAAAAGCATTTAGGAGCAGCTAGGTGGTATGGTGGATAGAGTGCTAGGCCTAGAATCAGGCGTTTTCCTGAGTTGGAATCCGGCTTCAGATACTTACTAGCTGTATGACCCTGGGCAAGCCACTTAACCTTCGTTTGCCTCAGTTCCCTCATCTGTAAAACGAGCTAGAAAGGAAAATAACAAACTATTCCAGTATCTTTGGCAAGAAAATTCCAAAAGGGGTCATGAAGAACTGCATATGACTAAGTAACAGTAACAACAAAAGTATTTAGAGCATTCCTTAATTGGGCAAATTTTTCTGATCTAATGTGAACTGAAGTATTTATCCTATTTTATTTGATCATATTTCATTAGAGAAATGGGTCAGAGTATATAACTCTTTTCAAAGAAGAAGCCTTCGTTTCTTGAGTTTGAATATCCAATAGAAATCCAGATAGGTATAAATATAAGGAAAACCACATCATTCCAAATTTAGTTTGTTCACCCTAAAGACCTCATTAAATCCCTATTTACATAGAAGATGCAAGTCACAAATGTAATTTAAAAATATGCAATGTACTTTTTGGCCAAGGAGGAAACTAGATTCATCACTATTATCATAAGAAGCAAATCCTTAAGAGAAGTAAACTCAACGCTTATAAACAGGTGAAGCCATAGCATTTCCTAAAGCAGGATTTTTTGTTTTATTTTGTTTTGTTTTTAAAATTGGGTCTTCCTATTTCCCCAAGGCTGGAAATGTAGCAGTTACTCATGAACCCAGTCTCAATAGTGATTAGTACCAAAGGAAGCTTTAACCTAACTATTTTTCTGACTTAGGCTAATCTTTTCCTTTTCTGGCATTCTGGTGATCCTCTGCTCCCAGAAGCTCACCATATTTATGCTAGTATTAACAACTGATCAGCTTGAGCTCTACCTGCTCTCAGCTTCCCCCAGTAGCAAGAACCACAGAATTACATTTCCACATCCAGAGAAACAGGGATTCATAACCTTTATTTGTGCATCATGGATCCACTCTTGCAGGCTAGTGAAGCCTATAGACCAGTGACGGTGAACCTTTTAGAGAACAGGTGCCAAAACTGTACCCTCCTATGGCATGTACACTGCCCCCTTTCTCCAGACAGGGGAAGGAGGAAGCATTCCCATTGGGCTGCTGGGCAGAGGGATGGGTGATGTAAAAAATGTCTTCAGGCATGGTGGAGAGGGGAAGGGGAGCAGCCCCCTCCAGCACACATGCCGTTGGTTTGCCAACACAGCTATAGACCCTTCTCAGAAAAATATCTTTAAATCATTGAAGGAAAATACTAAATTTCAGTTAAAGATTAGTGGAAATTAAAATTTCATTGCTTTCTCATCCAAGTTTATAGGCCCCTTCCAATCTATCCCTAGACCCTTACCTCCATTCTCTACCCTCCAGGTTAAAAATTCCTACCCTAAAGGAAAAGCAATAGACTGTATAAAGATTAAATGGAAGAACCAATACAAGGTAGACGAGGAATGTTAACTTTCAATTAGAGTTATTTGTGCTTCAGTTTGCTTCCTTTCTTAGTGGAACTGAAGTAGCTTCAGAATGAGAAGGAAACTATAAGGCACAGGATTATAAGACATTCAAAGAAGAGAGTGAAGACAATTTCAATTTCACCAATTCACTGACCAAAATGCAACTGAATCTGCTTTCTCAACATTCTGTTCCTTTTCCAGAAAAAAGAGAATTATGAAATACCCATCGATTGTTTCAATCCAATTAATTCTTATTTATACAATCTCTGTCTATCCATCTGAGTTTCTGGTTATCTAAGTTAGCTGCTTGACCTATCACTAGCATATCATCTCATCCCTTCCATTCAGGTCAAAGTATCAATCATGTTTTCTGCTAGAAATCTTACTCTGCCCTGAGGCCTCTCTCTGGACCACTTTCTCTGACAGGACTGTCTGGGTATGGCATTGGAAGCCCTTCAGAATTTGTATCCAACCTGTCTTCCCAAGCTGATATTTCCTCTTCCTCATATACTGTTATTTTTTTCTTTAATTTTTTTTCAGTTACATGTTGAAACAATTTTTGACAATTGTTATCTGACATTTCATAATTCAGATTCTGTCCTTCCCTCTCCTCTTTCATCCCTGATGTGGTAAACAGTCTGATATAAGTTATACCAGTGCTATCATGCAATACGTATTTCCATATTACTCATGCTGTGAAAGAAGGCTCATATCACACATAAAATTAAGAAACTCAAGAGGGAAAAAAAAGTAGAAAATGGCATGCTTTGATCTACAGTTAGACTCTAACAGTTCCTTCTTTGGCTGTCAATAACATTTTTCATCAAGAGTCCCTTGGGATTATCTTAGAACCCCGCATTGCTGATAATGGCTTAGTCCTTCAAGTTGATTATCATACAATATTTCTGTTATTGTATAAGGTGTTCTTCTGGTTCTGCTCATTTCACTTTGCATTGGTTCATATAAGTCTTTCAGGTTTTTGCATCAGTTCATATAAGTCTTTCCATGTTTTTTCTGAACTTATCCTGTTTGTCATTTCTTTTGGTACAATAGTTTTCATAAACCACAATTCATTCAGTCATTCCCCAGTCGATGGATATCATCACTTCAGCTTCCAGTTCTCTGCCACTACAAAAAGAACTGCTAAAAATGGTTTTGTACACGTATATCCTTTGCTCCCTATTTCTGATCTCTTTGGGATACAGACCTAGTAGTAGTATTGCCTGGTCAAAGGTATAACATGGTTTTATGGTCCTTTGGGTATGGTTCCATATTGCTCTCCAGAATGGTTATATGAGTTCACAGTTCCACCAATAAGTGTATTGGATACACTCTATGTTATAATCAAACTCATTTACTTCATGTTCCTTATACACAACATTTCAGGCCTTTGCATAGGCTATTCCCCCATCTTATGATGCCCTTCTTCTTCATCTTTTCCTCTTATCTCACTTTGAGGTCCAGTTCATATGCCCCTTCTCATAAAAGGCCTTTTCTGCTTCCTCCCATTTGTTGGTGTACCTGTCCCTATGATTCTGGATTTATTTTTCACATAATGTATTTTTACTTATCTGTGTAGACACTTCACTCTCCTAATTCCAAAAGAACACAAACTCATTAAGGCAAGGATTGTTTTATTTTTGTCTTTGTTCCCCAGTGCTTAGAAGAGTATCTGGAATTCTAAGGCACTTAATAAATGCTTGTTGAATTTTTTTATTAGCAAGCATTTATTTTCTCTCCCTCCCCAAATGAACAACAACAAAAAGCAAAAGAACAAAATTGCACATTCAAGCAAAACAAATTCCTTCACTGGCCATGAGGAAATACAAACTTTAACAAAAAAATCATTGGGAAAACAGGATAATTCTTATTAAACTTAATTATGTCAAATTTGGATAGTGCTTGAAACAGATAAATCCCAGCATAGGTAAGGGAACTGGAAGCATTCACATACATGTCTGCCTGTACCATGAATATTCACATTGACACTTTTAATACAATTTTATCCTCTTGGGGAAAGGTTATTTAACTTCAATTATAATTTATTTAATTTCAGTTATTTGTTATTATATTATAGTTAACATCTCTCAAATGAGTACTAAATGACCTACCAGTATACCCCTCTTCCCCAAGTATTCCTCTGAGTTTCCTAAAGTAGTAGGAAACATTTTTACAGATAGTAAATATAAACAAAATCATCACTGTTTCCTATCTCTTGGCAGAAATTGTAAACTGCCCTTCAAAGAAAGGTAAATAATTAAGTTATCATCAGCTAGATGGAATAGTGGGGTAGAATGATGGACTTGGAGTTAGGAAGACCTGAATTCAAATTCTCCCTCAGACCCATAATAGTTGTGTGACACTAAGTATATCACTTAACTTCTAAACCTCAGTTTCCTTATCCGTATGCTGGGATAAAAGCAGCAACTACCTGTAGGCAGCAGTCACAGGACTGTCATGAATATCAAATGAAATAGCAGGTATAAAAAAATACATTTTATCAGCCCACACATCTGTTACATCTTTTCTTTTTCAGAAAATAAATTTAAATGAATAAAATAGACATAGCAGTGATTAACAACCAAAGTGTGTTCATATTTGGGTGGGAGAGAGGGCATATTTTATGTGTAAAATCCTTTGCAAACTTTAAAGCACTTTATAAATGTTAACTATTTCTCTCTTCATCAGAAAGGTATTTAAAACATAACATTATTATAACATGGTTAAAATTATTACATGGTTTCATGGCATCATAGATATAGAGATAGAAAGTTTCAATGAGGTGATTTCATCCAATCCTGGGGCAACTAGGTGGCATAGTGCACCAGGCCAGGAATCAGGAAGACATCTTCCAGAGTTCAGATCTGGTCTCAGTCACTTAATAGTTGTGTGACCCTGAGCAAGTCACTTAACACTATTTTCTTTATCTGTAAAATCAAGTGGAAAACTATTCCAGTATCTTTACCAAGAAAGCCACAAATTGAGTCATGAAGAATTGGACACAACTAAAAAATGACTGAACAATAACAAGTCCAATCCTCCTTCCCTCTCATTTTATAGAAGGGAAAATTGATGAAGTAATTTTCCCCAAGTCACCCAAGAAGTAGGTTGCAAAGTTGGGATGCAAATTTAGGTATCCAAATCCAATGCTCATTCAAATATATCTATGTACACCAGAGTAAAATCTTGTTCTCCTTAAAGTCCATATGGTAAAAGTCTAATATAATAATATTCTTAGCTTCTGACATTTGTATTAATTGAATATCTCAACACCAACATTTTTTGGAATTTTCCTCTCCATTGTAGAGATAACTTTGAAAATAATGATGGTATAGAAGTGATGGGAATTTGGAAACATGGACATTAGTTGTGGGACACATTGACATTAACTAATGAACATTTTAGGTTCCTGAGGTTATAAAAACTGCATGGACAAATGATATGACTGAACTTTGCTTTTAAACTTTTTCTTATGACCTTAAGCAAGGTATATCTATCTCTCTGGACCTCAGTTTGCCATCTGTTGAATGTATAGGCTAAGGCCATGGTGGAGAACCTATGGCACACATGCCAGAGGGGGCACTCAGAGCCCTCTCTGTGAGTATGCACGACATTGCCCCAGCACAGAGCTCATCAGAGTTCATTACTAGAAAGCCAGAGTGAATAAGCAGAACCAGGAGAACATTACACAAAGTAACTGAAACATGGTGGGATGATCAAATGTGATAGACTTTGCTACTAATAGCAATGCAATGATCCAGGACAATTCTGAGGGGCTTAAGAGAAAGAATACTATCCACCTCCAGAGAAAGAATGGCTGGAGAAGAAAAGCAGAAGAAAACATATGATGTATCACTTGTTTATATGGGTATTTGATTTGGGGTTTTGATTTTAAAAGATTACTCTATTACAAAAATGAATAATATGGAAATAGGTTTTGGGTGATAATACATGTATAACCCAGTAAAATTGCTTGTCAGCTCTGGGAGTGGGGAGGAAAGAGGGGAGGGAGACAACAAGAATCATGTAACCATGGAAAAATGTTTTTTTAGAAATAAATTTGTATTTCTCTAAATAAATAAATATAAATAAAAATTCGCCATCACTGAGCTAGAGCATCTTGGTACCACAGCAGATAAGAGTTTTGGGCCTGATGTTGGGAGGACCCAGATTCATATTTGGCCTCAGACACTTCCTCATTGTGTGACCCTGAGCAAGTGTCTTAATTCCTATTACCTTACCCCTGTAGCTCTTAAACTAAGTCAGAAGGTAAGGGTTTGGTTTTTTTTTTAATATATAGACTGGACAAGATAATCTCAAAGCTGACTCCTAATTCTAATGTTCTGTAATCTATGATTCTAAAATTCTTATCTTCTAACCTTCTAGGATTCTAATCTCCCTGGACCTCAAAATGAGGGGCTGAGACTAGATGATTTCTGAGGTCCCTTACTGCTCTATGTTATAGACTCAGGAAATTAATGAACCTTGAAAAAAAATAGCCTGCCTTGGCGATGTGGAAGCCAATAAAAAGTGAGCCATATTTGCAAATAATGTACAAATTCTAGCTAATATAGATGCACCTATATGTCTCCTCATATTCTCCCCCACCCCCTGTTCAGCTGCTGTGGTATTTTCCTTCATTATGCTGGCGCCTCAGAAGTAAACCTCTCTAATTTTCTACACTGCAGCTATTTATTTAAATGCTAACTCGCATTATGAAGTGATAATCCACAAGCGCAGGAGATAATTTATGAAGCATTTAGATTAAGAGGAGCAGCTAATTGGGAGCATGTGTCTTATAAGCCTTGCTAACACCAGAAAACTACAAATTAGGGGGGGAAATGGAAGATATTTTTATCTTGCTTTTATCTTCTTTTGTAAGGCACTCGGGAAAAATATTGCCATGCATCGCACAGACCCTGTTCCCCACACAAGTCCACCGTTCCTGGCTTGTTGTCTTGCCTCTCGGCCCTCCTGACACACAGGCCTATTACACAGACCTCATTACTACACATGAAAGTAGTGGCTTTTCCCCTCTCTTCTTAACAAGGTAGCATCATTTTTTCCTGGTGAGGTTCTCGCCTCAGTCATACAGTAATTTAAACAGTAAAGACTAGCATTTTAGCTGTGGGTATTTAAAATAGTTTGAAGAGGAAGGTACTTTGGGGGTTTAAGGAAGCCTTTGTAATTTAAAGAAAAGGCCGGCACATTTTACAACGTGTTGGTATTTTGAAGGGTGCAAGGGAAAGACACAAACATATACTAGGATTCATGAGTGATTTGTGTGGGTTGACAGTGTGGCTGCACCAGAGAATTTAACACACTAGTGCTTAAAGAAAAAATGTCCCCAGCTCCTAGACCATTGGCAGTAATATCACAGCACTACAGTCTCATTTGAATCCTGGTCACAGAGATAAAAGGGACCTCTAACCTCCAGAACTCATCTGTTCTACTCCCCTGCCATCAGGCCAGCCATGTTGATAGGATGTGGTAAAGATGGGGAGTAGAAAGGAAAGGATCCCCCAAACCTAGTGGTATTTGCCACTGTTCTCAGTGAGAAGGAATTGCATTAATCACCCTCAGTTTCTTGACACAAGAATCTCAATCTCTAAATTAGAGGATTTTGTTCTGGGATTCCTAAAATTGTTGGTTGGGTTTTTAAAAAATATTTTGATGACTGTGTTTCAATGTGATTGGCTTCCTTTGTAATCTTATTTTTTCATTCTGTACATTTAAAAATGTTATTCTGAGAAAGGGTCCATAGGTTTCACCAGACTGCCAAAAGAAGTCTAAGAAACAAAGAAAGATTACGAATCCCTGCTGTAAATCTTCTTATACAGGAATTTAATTTGTTTTACAGAACTTAGAAGTCAACAAAGTGCTTTAATACATGTGGCTAGAAGGCACATTTTACCCAGTTTTAAGGTCCCTCTGGTAACAGTAAACATGCTCTCCCATCATTCCATTCAATGGACAGATGAGCCTTGCTTTACAGAACAGGCATTGCTAGAATGTTGTGTTGTTTGTGGTAAGTGAAGTTATAGGATCATAGATTTAGAGCTAGAAAGGACCCCTGAGATGCCCTGGCCCAGCCTTCTGATTTCACATAGAAGAAAACCATGGCATGATGCTTTGCCAGAATGACCATAGGCTCCCGATTAGGGATACAGAGGATTTGTTTCAAATCTTGCCCATGATGCTCACTCCCTGTGACACCTTGTATTCGTTTCTTCCTTTCCCTAGGCCTCATTGTCTTCATCTGCAAGATGAGTGGGTTACGTTAGACAGGCCTCCGAGGTCCCTTCCAGATCTAAAGTTATGTTTTCATGTTATTAACTATAACCACAAGGTTATAGTTATTAACAAGGAAGAAAGAAAGAAAGAAAGAAAGAAAGAAAGAAAGAGAGAGAGAGAGAGAGAGAGAGAGAGAGAGAGAGAAAGAAAGAGAGGGATGAAAGAGGGAGTTAGCTAAATAAAGGAATAATGTATCAAATTATTTTACATCCTCACCAATTTATCATTTTACAAGTTCAGTTTTTCTTTTTCAGATTTTCTTCATGTGAGGTACATGTCAACTTATGAATTCTGTGAATCCTAGGAGCCATGGTTCTCCAATTATAGTCCAAATAACAATCCTGAAATCTAACAGCTAAAAGGGACCTCAGAAGCTACCTAATCCAGGCCAAGGAACATTCCACTTTGGGACAGCTTGAATTTTTTTCTCTTCTGTATTCTGGATGAATAACTACAGCATTTTGGTGTCTCCTTTTAGCACAGAACAGCCTCTTTAGTTTTTAAAGTCAATAGCAGCTTCCCTAGAGTCTCCAGGTGGGGTGCTATAAAAGTCAAAGAACTTTTTTTTCAGTGTGATTAGCTTAGATGAGTTGTCATTGTTTCATTGTTGGGGTTTTTCCCTTTAGACAAAATCATTGTCCCATTTTTGATCGACAAATTATATTTTCCTTAAATCTTCATATTTTAAATGTTTGTTACATTCTCACCTCCAGAGCAGGCTAGGTTCTGCAATGGTTAGAGCACTGGGTATGGAGTCAGGAAGACCTGAGTTCAAATCCAGCCTAATATTTGCCAACTGTGTGACCCTGGGCAAACCACTTAATCTCTGTCTGCCTCAGTTTCCTCAACTATAAAATGGGTATAATAATAACAACTACCTCCCAGGGTTGTTGTGAGGATCAATAAATCAATCAATAAACATTTATTAAGAACCTATTATAGAGGCAGCTAGGTTGCTCAGTGAACAGAAAGCTAAGCCTTTAGACAGAAGGCCCCGGATGCAAATAAATCTGACCTCAGACACTTCCTAGCTGTGTGACCCTGGGTAAGTCACTTTATCCCAGTTGCCTAGCCTTTATCACTCTTCTGTCTTTGAACCAATACTTACTATTTATTCCAAAACGGAAAGTAAGAGTTAAAAAAAAAAAAGCCTACCATGGGGGCAATTGGGTGGCTCAGAAGATAGGTAGCCTGGAGATGGGAGGTCCTGGGTTCAAATATGAACTCAGACACTTCCTAGCTGTGTGATCCTGGGCAAGTCACTTAACCCCAATTGCCTAGCCCCTACTGCTCTTCTGCCTTGGAACCAGTACTTAGGATTTATTCCAAAAGAGAAGGTGAAGATTTGTTTTTTTAAGCCTATGTATCAGGCATTGTCCTACTGTGCCAATCAAATGAGACAATATGTGTAAAGTACTTGACACAGTGCCAGGAACATAGCAGGTGCTTAATAAATGCTTGTTCTCTCCTCTTTCCCTTCTCCTACATAATTCTGAGAAGCATCCTCCAGTTTTTAGAATTAAAGTAAATTGAGAAATGGGATTCAACATATAGGAAATAATTTGACCAAAAAAAAAAAAACACCTCATGTGTCATCCAAAATGAGGTAAGCCCGTCCATCTATTCCCGCTTTGCCTCTGCTTACCTCCCCCCAATGGAAACACATGTATACACAAACCATAGAATTGAAACAGGGTTCAAAACGCTAAGGAAATTCCCCTTTTTTCAGGGGTACAATTTATCCTTGGACATTAATTCAGGCCTGAGCTCAGGTCTCTTCTAAGCCAAGGTGAGTGAGTTTTTTTCCTCTTCCCCTTTAATGAGCCCCTTTAGACAACCCTCTTCCCAGACGACAGAAAATATGGTGAAAAATACTTTGCATTCACAATCTGACAGAAAGTGTTACTCTCCGAGCAGGGATTTTCCAGGGCTTGTTCGGCTCTGGCCTCGAAGGTAACTTTTGATTTCCACTTAAATGTTGCAAATACATTTTCATCTGCAGGCCTGGGCTCACTTGTCTGCACAGATCTGATGTGACTTCCACTTACTCTTCACCATGACAGATCCGCAGCACTGTCAGCACCCCCCAGCCTGGATTGACTTAATGGAAACAGGCTGCTGCTGCCTGGATTAGCTTCACCTTCCTAACAGTACCAGCAGTCATGCAGAGAGCCAGTCACTCCCCTTGGTCCTCTACCTGAAGAGGTGGGCTTTTGGCTTTCAGCCAGAACCACCCAGAAGAGGAAGCTCAGGGGTGAGGCAGCCACCTTGGGGAGAATTCTCACTCTAGGTTCCACAGCTACCATGCTAGGGTTCAGCCCCATCCTTGTCAACAAACCTTTACACAGGGATCATGCAGGATATTCTCAGGGAGGTAGGGGCAGGCAAGCACTAGGATGCTAGGTTCTCTGTCCTGAAGGGGTTTACAGTCTAATTGGAAAAACAAGCCATAAACATGTGAATGGATAATTGACACCATCGGGTAGTATATGGGGAATGATAAATGAGAGCAATAGGAATTTTGGACATCTTTAAAAAACTTTAACATTGTTCCTTACTTGAATCAGGAGAAGGCAACTGCCTCCTCCTTCCTCCCACCTCCAATTTTGTTCATTGGTGAGGGAAGGAAGGAAGGAAGGAAGGAAGGAAGGAAGGAAGGGAGGGAGGGAGGGAGGGAAGGAGAGAGGAAGGGAGGAAGGAAGGAAGGAAAGAAGGAAGGAAGGAAGGAAGGGAGGGAAGGAGAGAGGGAGGGAGGAAGG